>NW_025352187.1:0-1539 GCF_016433145.1 Gracilinanus agilis
ATTTATAACTTGTATAATTATATATAATTAATATAAATAAAATTAATAATGATATAATGTATATTTACAAATGTATTATCATTTATAAATTATAGTAAAATATATACTTTCTATAAGTTGCAGGAAAAATAAATAGGTTTAGTGTTTTGTTAGGTTAAATATTGTGAAGATTTTTATATAGTCTTGATTACAGATATTTTCTCCTTGAAACCGAATAATGGTGAATTTTTTGTTAGGGCTCCAGACTAGGCCTGTGACTTAATTGTCTTTAGGAACTCCCAGATAAAGAAACTCCTAGTTCAGGCCAGAAACTTCTTAGACAGTCACCTAGAACCCTGAAAATTAAATGACTTGCCCAGTGTCACACAACCAGAATTTGTCAGGGGTGGAACTTAAACTTGGGGTCTCCTGGCTCCATCATTCACCATCCCACATTTTCTTTTCCTTTTCTTTTCTTTCTTCTACATTTGTCCACATGACTTTAAATTTTTATAGGCTGTGATTGTGGACTGGGACAGCAAGAGGACTTGACGTGCTTTCTCCTCCCTTTTGCTGTTTTAAGACTCCTGCTCTGCCATTCTCAATCAAGAACTTTTCCTCTATTTGATAGAACTGATCACTCTATCTCTATAGATCACCTGGAATTCTTATTAATGTTATATATTAGCTTCTGGGTTATCTCACCTTTCTCACCATGCCCTCTAACCCTGCCTTCATACTTACAGATTTCAGCATAATATTTCAAACACCATGAACCTTCCATTTCCTCACCCTGAATCCCTATGACCTGCCTCAACCACCTACAAAAATGATCATATCATAACTTGTCATTGTGGCACCTACATGATTTTGAATTCTGAAATTTCTCTCTGATCATCATTTCCTATTCTTCTGTCTCTCCTGCTTATCACAAATCTGTTATTTACTGTTACTGTGATTTCTTGTGTCTTAAATTGTCCTTTTTCTTCCAGTCTATCACACTCACCCACCCCAAATCTAATCTATTTTGTCTTCACCTCTCTACTAAACTTGGCCTTTAGTTGTCCATTTCAATGATAAACCATTTTTTCTCTTTTGTCCTACCATCATTCAGGTCCTCCTTTCCTGGGTTACCACCATTTACCTTCTCAGATTATTTTCCTGAGGTGCTGACACTGCCAGAGGAAGGAGGTTTATGCCATTTAATGCCAATTTTGAATGCTTACTACTGTATGGCAAAACTTTTCCATTTTGATTAGTCAGTCTTACTCAGTCCCCTCTTTCCCAAGCTCCCTTTTTCTCAAATGCATTAGACTGACATTACTAATAATGTTTAATGAGCTTCCTTTTCTCCCATAATTTAAGCCTCAAAACTACATTTACATTCATTCTGTCTTTTAATCCTATTTCTAATAGAGAAATAGCTTTTCTCATTACAAAGGCCAATCCTGTTGTATGTGACTTCAACCAATCCTTGTGCCTCTCTTATATACCCTAGCAACTCCTCATCAATTAATCTCTCTCTCTCTCTCTCTCTCTCTCTCTCTCTCTCTCTCTCTC
>NW_025352188.1:0-5748 GCF_016433145.1 Gracilinanus agilis
TATATACATATATACATATATATGTACATATATATATATGTATGTATATGGAGTATATAGGAAAATTAAAAATAATCAAGAGAAGTAAGGCACTAAAATGAGTAGAAATGAGGAAAGGGTTCTTACAGAAAGAAGGGGATTTGTACCTGAAGGAAATCAGAGAAGTCAAGAGGTAGATATAAAATGAGAGGGCATTCCAGACATGACCGACAAGCAGTTGAAAATGCTTCAATTGGGAAATAGGATGTCTTTTTTGAAGAATAACAATGAGGTTACAGTCACTGGACTGAAAATTATTCCTGGGAGAGTATAAGTTGTAAAAAAGACTGGGTAGTTAGTGGAAGTGGCTATAAGGCCAAAAAAGAAATTATATATAGATATATGCAGAGAGATAGACACATACATATATAAGTATATGTGTAAGGGAGTATATATATTCACAGGTATATACATATATTTGTGAGTATTATGTAAGTATGTATGTCTATAATTTATTTATCTTTGAGATGATTACAAGTTACTAGAGTTTATTACTTAGAGGTAGGTGATGAATATTAGTTTTATTAATCATTTATTAATTAATAGACCAGAACATTAAAGGTTGTCATCCTATATTTTCTTCAAAACATTTCCTCACAAAGTCCATTACTTTTCAATTATCTCTAATTATTAATATGTTCTTTTATATGTGACAAAAATTTGCCTCTCTGTGATTGTTTTAACTTTTTTCTCTTGTTCTATGAAATAAATGTCTAAACAATACCCTCTTCCACATGACAACCTTTCCGATATAGGAAGGTAGGTATCCTGTCTTTCCTAAATCTTTTTACTTTCATGCAAAATACTAAGCAAGTTGCCCAAATTGTCCAAAGGCATTTCCATATTTCCATACTAAATAAAGCTGTGTTGCTCTTCCTTCTTTTCAGACAGTTAGGAATGGTTGTGATTCCTGTGTAGTGTTTTATACTTGTGTTTACCATACCAACATCCTAAACAATTTGTTGGTCCATATTTCTAATATTTCCTCTCTAAACTAAAATCTTGTAGGAGAAGAAATATTTAGAATCCACAGGACAATCCTTAACAGACTTCGAAAACACAGTTACTGCTTGGCAGAAATGATGCCCAGCATGAATTTTAAGAAAATAATGATATTGGATCATCGATTCCCTTGGAGAGTAAAACAGATAAGACAGTTTTGGCAAAAACATGTTCAGTCAACCACATCATGTATAAACCGAAATAGTTTTCATTCTTTGATACAAGGAAAATCTGCTTATCATATGGAACTATGACTTAGGAAAATGCAGAAAAAATCTACAAGTGGACAAGAGTCTCATGCTGTTTCTAAATTCTTAAATCTTGTGATTTGTTAGTATTGTGCCCTTCAGACAGGAACATTCTAAACACAATAAAGAGAGAGCCCAGATGTGGCTGTATATCATATCTTCTTCTAGCCATAACTTGTTTAAAACTCAAACTAACATCCTAGGTTCCTTTTCATGCATTCAGAGAGAGTACTAGGTGTTGTGATTTTCCTCTGGTGAACAAAACCATGGTTAATAAAAGATTACAGATTATTGCCACCTAAAAAAGGGATCATTTTGCCTATCTTTTCACTACTTCCCCTCAATAGAACTCTTACTATGTCACTACATATGGACAGGTTAATGATTAATGTCCTCATGATGTTTCTTTACTGCTGGGCAGGCAACTTGGCAGGCAGATAGAAAAACCAGAGAGAGGGAAAATATTCAAATAAATATTATGGGGAACATGTTTTCAATATACTCTAGAGCTGTGTTGGTGAACGTATAGTATGCATGCCAGAGGGGGCTGCTTCTGCACACCTCAGGATATTTCTCACATGACCCACCTCTCTGCCCAGAAGTCCAATGAGAGTGCTATCTCCATCCCTTGTATGGGTAAGGTGGGAGCAATGGTAGAGGAGTGAGGGTTGCAGTTTGGGCACTCAGTCTCTAAAAGTTTCACCATCCTTGCTCTAGAGAATGTCTTCCTCCTTCTATGTGGGCTCAGGATCATGGAGCAAGATAGCACACACTGGGCAGTCTACACCAGGAAAAAAGGAATAAATTCTGTAAAGAGCCAGAGGAAAAGGAACATATACAATGGAAAGAAAGAGATCAATGTAAGCTTTTCAACAAAAGATCCCAAAACAGCTAGTTGCCATATCTACATAGTTAAGAAGGTCATTAGTACCAGGGAAGAATTAAGCTCTGAGGTTAGAAGGAGAAACAACAATCTAGGAGGACTATAAAACTATGCATACCCTTTTACCTAGAAATAACATTACTGCATCTGTATCCAAAAGAGATAAAAGAAAATGCAAAAGTAACTACATGTATAAAAATATTTATAGTAATTATTTTTATAGTGGCAAAGAACTGGACATTGAAACTATGTGCATCAATTGAAGAGGGACTAAAAAAGTTATGATATATGGTTGTCTTGGAATATTAATGACCTGGATGGTTTCAGCAAAACCTGGGAAGAAGACTTATATGAACTAATACAGAATGAAGCAAGCAAAAACAGAACATGATACACAGTACAGTATTATTATAAGGATGGCCAACTATAAGTGACATGGCTATTCTGATTAATACAATAATCCAAGATAATTCCAAAGAACTTGTGATGAAAAGTAGTATCCATCTCCAGAGAGAGAACTAATGCTGTCTAAGAGCAAATTTAAATATACATTTTTAGTTTAATTTTGCTGGCATTTTTGCAACATGTTTAATAAGGAGATATGTTTTGCATGATTTCATTTGTATGATTCATATTTGATTTTTTGACTTCTCAGTGGGTGGAGAAGAAGAGGGAGAAAACTCAGAACTCAAAATTTTAAGAAGTGTCTAAAAATTATAAAGTAATTTTTTAGATCTAGGGTCAAAACAAAAGTTAGCAAAATGTATAAGAGAAACTCAGACAGAACAGCTGAATTTCAAGCATACACCTGACCATGCTACCTCCTTATTCAATAAAGTCCAAGCTATATCCTACTACCTCTAGAATTTGTTGGCATATAATGATTTTCACAACCTGTGCTCTGTCTACCTGGACAGATGTCTTGCCCATCATATGGGTGGTTATATATAACATTACTGTTAAACATTAAAAGAGCTACAAAGCAAGGTTAAAGAAGTACTCCAAATTTATCTTATAATCAAAAACTTCTAAGGATGGAAAAATTATAATACTGCCAACATTCACTTTTTCCAATTAGGCCAAGAAAAGCATATAAAAATAGATTTACATATTTTGTGTATTACAAACTTGGAGAGGGAAAGATTCTAAAAAGTGAAATACTGCATTGCTTTAAATATATTTGATCTCTTAAAATATATATATATATACGTATATATATAAATACATTATATATATACGTATATATATAATTTTACAAATGTGTTTGTGTGTGCATTTTTAAACATGCTTTTCACATTTATTTTACACGTTTTACATTAAAAGATACACAATAGAATTATTACACATCATTAAGAAAACAGCACACACCAAGAACTTTTAAGAACAGTGAACCAAAACCAAAAGAATGTTCAACAGTTCTTTTATAACATAAAGTAATTAGGTGCCACTTTATTATATAAACCAAAATAAAATAAAACCCTTCTGCTAGAAAGATATACACACAGAGGTGAAGTACTAAACAAATACATTTAAACAATCTGATCCACAGCCACATGAACTTTCCTTAGAACTTAAAGTATTAGTACTCTACATCTACAAAGTTTCAGAATCCTGTAAAAGTTAGTCATCTTGGGTTAATACAATATGTAAGGCAAAAATATAGAATTACCATCTAGTTATTTAATTTAACTTCACTTGGAAATTTAACTCAAACTTGAAACTTTTTGCTTAGTATTGGATTTAGTAAGCAAATGTGATGATTTTAATTTTTTGCCAATTAAGCAAAATGTTTTTATATAAAATCACTTATTTTGATGAATGTTAGTAAAAATCATGATATTGTTTCCTCCATTATTTTCCAATATATTATTTTTTTAATTCATTCTCAAGGCAAAGTTAGATATAATAGAAAGTATTTATTTCTATTTTAAGTTGGTCTCAAGTTTTTTCCTGAAATGTATGGCCTGATTTTGTTTCAGGTTTGTCTTACCTTTTTTCCCCAAAAAATACTATGGTTCTTTTGTCTTGCAAAATGTCCCTTAAAGACACAATAATAAGCAAGAATTGGGAGGTAAGACAGAAAATCTGAAATAGGTAGATTCATTAAAATACAATGGTTACTTTTAAAGAAACTGCTGTAAGGGTCAAAATTAATGGTTGGACAATGATTATATGAAATTTTGTGGTCACCAGTATTATATCTTGAGTCAGAAATTTATTTACAAATATATACAAATAGAGAAGAAACAATAAAGATCAAAATGTGAGAGGGTTAGAGAGGTTATCTGTCCTATCAACCTAAATGTTATAATCCAGGTCTGCTTAATCCAGGTAGAGACTAATTAGCTATCAACCAGGAAGGCTGGTGGTGAGTAACCACATTGCCTCCTCCAATGTGGAAGCTAGTCTCTTAGGAAACTAGGAAAGGAGTCAACCTTTCACTCATCCAAAGAAGTGGTCCAGGAGTCCGAGTCTAAGTTATAGCCAAGCTCCAAGCCCACATTGCAAGCTGCAGTCTCCAGCAAAGCTCCCTCTAAGACTCTCCCCAGTCAGAAGACTATCTCTTCAAACTATCTTCTCAAAGACAATCTGCTCTGAGGGAGTTTTTTGTTGTTGTTGCTGTTAACTTTTTTGTTGACGACTTTTATGTTGACTTATTGTCTCCTCCCCTTTTCATAGGGGGCAATTACAGCTTCCAAATTGTCTAGCACCTCTGAAGGGACATTATTTGTGGGAACCACTTCTCACTTTCTGGAGGCATAAATACTCTTATCAAAGGCCTCTGAAGGTGTTAACTCTGATCAAAGGATTCACAAGGTTCTGACTGAGTTAAAAGGGTAGAGCTCTCCAAATGACTGTGAACTTCCTTACTTAGTGTTAAGTGGGGTGTTTTTAAGTTTTTGATCAATTAACTCAACATAGACAAGGAGAATAAAGTATTCCCTTTCACACTGCTAGTGATTAACTGTGAGTAATTGTTTGGCTGAATTTAACATGTGACTTCTTCAACCACAGTGCATCAGGGAAGTAGAAGGATTTTTATAGAAAACAGTACTGGATTTGAATTCAAAAGAGACCTGGGTTTGATCCTCCCTTTGAACCCATTGCTGAGTTGGCAAAGGCAAGTCACTTAGCTTGTATGAAATGGAAATACTTCCGTCATACGTCTTCAAGGTGAGGGATGGCTTTAAATATTGGGAAGTGACTTTGAACTTCCTCGTTAGCTACCTGGGCTCAGGAAGATATGAAAGGTAAAATGGCTGAGGCGGCAGTTTGAATACTTACAGGCACGTGGTCTAATGATTTTCATCTCTATCAGCATGGCTTTTATTAAAATACTATTCTCCCTTCTAATCTTGGCCCTCATCATTTTTAAAAACAACAGTTTAGCCAACCAGAAGGTTGAAATTTGGACCCTAAATTTTTTAGATAGCCTAACGAGAGCATTTAGAGCCATGCCTGCCTTTTGGCCATCTTGCTCAGCACTTTTGTTTTTTAACATTTATTAATATTCATTTTTAACATGGTTACATGATTCATGCTCCACCTTTCCCCTTCAACCCCCCCCCGCGCCCC
>NW_025352189.1:0-3629 GCF_016433145.1 Gracilinanus agilis
TAAAGGAATGGAGGCAGTAGATGGACTGTGTATAAAGAATAGCTAACAGAACAACTAGTTTGGAATGGAGAGTGAATGCTGGGGAATAATATGAATTGACTGAAAAACTAAAGCTAATAATTTCTACTTGAATGACTTATCCACTGAACATCTAATCAACTGAACCAGAGCCCTGATCAGTTGATCAGGGATATAATTTACCAGACAGCTGAATTACATTCAGGTAGTTCATTGAATGCTGCTACCCAAACTGTCAGGGCACATGATTACCTCTGCTGACCCCAAGTTCATTAATTGAAACTATCACTTCTCTGCTTTGAAACTTCAGGGAATGCTAACAAAGAAGCACAAAATTCTTCATTGGGATTAAACTGCAAAGCAGTCAATTATGGCTTTCGTGTGAAGGGGTGGAAGACCAGAATCTCAGAGCTCAGCAATGAATTACCATACTGAATAGTGAAGCTGAGTTCTAAAATTAAAAGGTAGGGTGATTTTAGAATGAAGCTGCCTCAAAGACACCCTACACCCTAACAAGTAAATTGATTTAGAGTGGTTTTAATGGCCTCCAACAATAATGCTTTTCAGGAGTTTGTCTATTCTTCTTAATTTTGTACTCTGTGCACTCTTTGAATCAGAAAGGGTCACTTTTAATTTTTTTCAAGGAGCTTCTGATTAAAATATGTCTCAATGAGCTCAACTCTTTGAGTGCATCATTGTTTCAATCTGCTTGTTGAAGTTTAATTAGTTTGTGGCAAGGAAATGAGGCGTCGTGGGCAATATTTTTAAATAATCCTTTATAATCGGGATGAGTTCAAATTAATGAGTCATTTGATTTCTAATTTTCCATCTTTGCATATGTACTAAAGATCAGTAATCATCCATGATGTTAGTAATAGTAGCAAACATTTATATATGTGATTTGATCTTCGCAATAAACCTGTGAGGTAGATGTTATTATCTCCATTTTACAGATGAGGAAACTGATGCTAAGAGAGTGGCATGCCTTGTATAACATGCTAGTTAGTATTTATGTCCAAATTTGAAGCCATAGAATCCATAGAAGCAACCCAACACCCAAAGTTGCGAAAGGAATAATCCAGGAGAAATTACTTAACCATTCTCAGATTCAGTTTTCTCATCTATAAAGTAGGGATAAATTACTTCTTCAGTATATCTTTCAAGATTGTTGTAAAGATCAAATGAAATATCTATAATGTATTTCATTAATATAAAAGTATTATTTAAATGTCAATCATTACTATAATGTCAGGGCTAGGAAGTGCTCTGTAATAATCTAAAGGGATAGATATAATTATATTTTTTGAAACAAGTTGTTTTGTAACATATTTCTACTAGGGCATTTTTCTGTGTCATCAACTTTTGGATATAATTTGAAAGTTTATGAAAAGGCAAAAATATTAACTTTGATTTTAATGGAGTTAAATGTGTCTGTCATTGCTATTTGATTTTAGGTTGCTGTTATCTTCAATGATTTTTCCTCATGTAGTAAGGAAGAAAACCAAAGAAACATCACATCTTGTTATAGAATAATAATTGTCTTTGAAGTGAAATTTCAATAACTCACAGAATGTATTATTGATATCTTTATTCAAAACTTTAATCATTTCTGCCTTACTAGTATATACTATTGGAGAGAGCAATAATTTATAAGGAAATTCTGACTTTATTCCTATTATTAATTTAAATGGTTATCCTCAAAACTATTAAAAGAACAGAATTATTCAAACATATCTTCAGGAGTTGCCACTATCTCATGTTATTCCATAGCAATGGTTGATCTTGGGGTCATGAGAGGGAGGTGAAAAATGTATAATTAAAATAAAATTTTTTCATTCCACTAAAGAGGAACAAACTATGACTTTGAATTGCATCAATCTCTGTAGTACTATAGTAACCAAATATGCTTTGCTCTTTTCACCCAGCATATGCAGCTTGTACAAAATTTAACAAAATTCTTTAATTCACAAATTTACCTAGCCAAAAAATTAAGCCAGTGCCAAGACTTAAGAAAACTTGAACAATACATCTAGTGAAAATTATTCAGCAGTATAAAAAATTAATAAATTTAACTCTCATATACTCTCATATATATACATATATATAGTAGTTTCATACAGTTCACACTAGAATTTGTTTTTTTTATTTTATTTTTTAATTTAATTGGACTTTTTCAATAAGTGAAAATAAATTTTGTGTCCCTCCACCCCATTGGGAAAAAAATAAAAAGAAAACAAAGCTCCCAAAACAATATACATAGATAAAGAAAAACAAAATTCTGCTCTGGTCAAGTATAGAACATATTTGTTTCATTCTGCACCCTGATTCCATCATTTGTCTCTCAGATAGTGGGGAACATGTTTCATCATGAGTACTCTGGACTCATTTACATTGATCAGAATTCTTAAGTCTTTTAAAGTTGTTTATTTTTACAATGTTTTTATGTATGAATGGTTCTCTTTGTTATGCTCACTTCACTCTAGATCAGTTCATATAAGTCTTTCAAGGTTTCTCTGAAGCCATCCATTTCATAATTTCTTACAGCACAAAATAGTATGCTATTACATTTGCATACATTTTTTACTCAGCTATTCTCCAATTGATGGGTACTACCTTGGTTTCCTGTTTTTTGCCACCACAAAAAAGATATGATATGTGTGTGTGTCCTTTCCTTCTTTCTTTGACCTTTTTGGGGTAGATATCTAGTAGTGGTATTACTGGGACAAAGGGATAGGAACAATTTAATAACTTTTGGGGCAACCTCTCTTAATTCCAGTGCCTTCCCTCTATTAATTATTGCTGATTTATTCTGTATGTAGCTTGGTTTATATACATTTATTTCAATATCATTTTACACTAGATTGTAAGCTAACTGAGGGCATGAATTGTCTTTTGACTCTTTTTGTATCCCCAATACTTAGCAAAGTACCTGGCACATAGCAGGCACTTAATAAATGTTTATTGACTGATTGATAGTTGACAAATTGACAAATTGCTTTCTAGAATGGTTAGATTAATTCAAAATTCCACCAAAAATGCATTAATGTGCTAGTTTTCCCACAGCTTCTCCAGCATTTGTCATTTTTCTTTTTTGTTAGCTGTGTTTATGTGATGAGTTCAAGATGGAACCTCAACGATGCTTATAGTCTGCATTCTTTAATTATTAGAGATTTGCAGCATTTTTCATGTGGCCGTTGATAGCTTAAATTTCCTTCTCTGAAAACTGACTTTAATAATTCATCAACTGAGAAATGGCAAGAGAGAGGAACTTTGGAAACAGCAGGGAGAAATTCTAGGGGAATGCTTGATATTTCTAGGGAGTCAAGCTGGAAATCTAGATTGTGCTGAAGTGCTAGCTTCCCCTACATAGCTGCTGCTTCTATAGTCTGTCTCTCTCCTTCTTGGAATCAGTCCAGAAGAGAGTTCTAGAACCAGATATATCTTCTCTGGAAGCAGGATTGAAGAAGGTTTGTCCTTTCCAAAAGTCTTGTGCTAGGGAGTAGCTAGGTAGCACAGTGGACAAAGTACCAGGCTCAGAATCAGAAGGACCTGGGTTCAAATATGGCCTCAGATACTTCCCAGCTGTGTAACCCTGGGCAAGTCACTTAATA
>NW_025352190.1:0-7057 GCF_016433145.1 Gracilinanus agilis
CCCATGTCTTTTTCCCATTGTTAGATACCAGTGACTAGCAATCTCAATTCCATTTAACTACTAGTATCAATAAGCTTTTTCAAAGGGACATTTCCGCCAAAGATAGAGCAAGAACAGAAGTACAGATGTTCCTCCTGAACACTTCAGGGTCACATCCTACCACCATGGTTTCTGGGGAAAGTCAGCCCAGAGTTCCCAGTTTCTATGTAGCAACGGCCCCACCAAGTCCCATCCAAATGTGCAATTGTTGCTGTGCAAACTGGCAAAGACTGACTTCCTTCCCTTTGAGTGAAAGATCCGGAGTCTAGAGAAAGAACTGGGGCCTGTATCCATGGGGCCCTCATGGCAGCTCCCAGGAGAGAATTCTTGAATTTTCTCTCACCAGATACTGGGATGAACCAAAGAGAGAAGCAAAGGAACACAAACCAAAACGAGAAGTCCCGACCAAGAGAGGATGCGAAGCTCTTTCAGATCTCTCGTACCCTACCTTAGTTCTGGTTCTCCAGTCACAACCCAGTAAAAGGCTTCTAATGAATGGATTGAAAATACTTATTGAACAGACCAGAGGTAGTTTCTGTAGGCTCCAAAGCCTCTCGGAGTCTCTTTTATTATATGCAGTCATGCCTGCCCAGGAAGCAGGGCCCCCGACTCTTCCGTACGTAGAGCTGCCATAAATGCACATTGTGTGTGTGCATCAGTCCCGGGCCCAGAAGCTGGTCATCTGGTACAAATTTGGAGGTCTAGGGCAGTGGCATCAAACTCAAATACAACTGGATCCCTGTGTCCCATAATAACTTGGAAAACCACAGATTAACATAATTTATGTTATACTTTATTTTAGTTTACTTTGTTCAATATTTCCAATTATGCTTTAATCTGTTTCAGGTAGCACTTGGGAAGGATGGAGGCCACAGGAAGCCTCAAAGCTACATACTTGAAATCCCTCATTTAGAGGCTTCTAAAAGCAAAATGGAAATGTTTTTAAATTGGTTTATTTAGGTGTTCATCCTTGATCTTAGAGTTACTTTTCTGCTATGCCAGAACCTTTTTTTTTAAACTTAATCTCACAGACTTAACTTTATATTTATACTAAACTTGTGACATTGTAAGCACAAATTAGTATATATGTAAATAAAGAAAACAAAATCACCTAAGCACAGGGACTGTGCAAAAGTGTAAATGTTTGTACTTTGCAGAGTCCATGATTTTTACTTTTCAGATTTTTTTTTCAAAAGTCTTTTTTCTGGGGAGAGAAAACTCTTAAGATATAAATAAGGCTTTCATCATCTTAAAAATTTTTATAGTTCTTTTTAAAAAAATCATGTTTAGATTTGCAACTGATGGCTGAAGGGTAGCCTTCTGTAGAGTCGAAGAGATGAACTTCGACTGTAGAGTCGAAGAGATGAACTATGATTGCATGAACCAATGATGTTTTAACAATATTTAATAGATCTAACAGATAGCAACATGTTCCAAGAAGGAACTTACTGAGGATGTCAGGAAGTTAGGAAAGGACTTCTATCCAACAAGGAGCTATGCTCTGAGTTATTCCTTGGCTACCTGGGCTCCCTAAGCTTGATCCCATTTTCCCCTGGATTCTGTGTATACTTGTGGGAGAGTATATATCAGACTTTTAGGGGGAATATTTTATATCAATTGTTCTTACCATTCCACTTAAGTTAATATCTCCCACTTAACCCTGATTGCTAATTAATAATAACTAAGTAATTGATGGGAATCAATGAGGAAAGATAATCTTTGGGAACTCATAAGCAACAGTGTTAGAGAGACCCTCCCTGTCCCAGCTCCAGCTTATGCAGAAATTTAGAGGTAATAATCTCTTTTAGGAGAAATTTTATTTCTTTCTATTTCTATTTTTAAATTTAATTTTAGGAGAAATAGTCAGCTGCCCTCTGGGGGTCTGATCTGCCAAAGGGATTAGGTATTGTGAATTAGGACTGGAGAACTTAATAAGTATATCAAGTCTCTCATATTGACATGTAAGCTCTTTGAGGACAGGGATTGTTTCATTTTTGTCTTTATATTTATTCCCAGCACCTAGCATAGCTCATGAAAACATTCTAAGTACTTGATAAAGTTTATTGATTAATGGATTAATTGTTTAACCAGGATTTTTTGTATTTTAATCTAAAATAGTGATTAACGTAGGAATTTCAACCATCCTAGCTGAGAATGTGAGGGTAATATTGTTGGATGTTTCTCAAATCTCATGATGTTCATGTTGGCAAACATGTAAGGCTAGCTTTCCTTGATCCATTCTCATAAAAGTCAGAAGGCATTAAGGGATAGGGCAGCAGATTATGCAGAGAATGGGTATCAAATATTAAGACACAGTAGTGCTTTTGTATTCCTAACACCTTTGCCAGTAATGAACTTATATTTCTTTTTTAAAAAGGAGAAGAAGAAGAATCAAGAGGAGGATTAGGGTTAGTGATACCACTGCTTGGCATCTCCCCCTTCATTTTTACTGGTAGGGTCTATTATCACTACCGAGAGCATAAACAAACTCTGTGTGGTTTAGAAATGTGCCTAAAAAGCATAGGTAGATTAATTCAGGCTTTTGTCATAGGATCCTACAATTAAGAGACAAAAAGACCTTTCAGGCTTATCCAGTCCAGTGAAAATTTATCCTCTTCAGAACTTTCCCAAATGCTCTGTCAGACTCCAGTTTGATGACTGTTTATGGTCAACTTGACCTCATTTTGTGGAGCTGTATTTAAAAAAACTATGATGGTATCATATATCTTTTAAGAAAATACTGTCATACATCATAGCAATATAAACCATCATAATGGCATCTGGGGAGAGTTAAATAGTTGTCACAATTCAGTTACTATTCAGTTTCAAAAATAATACTATAGTTACCTCAGTTCACTTATACAATGAATTTTTTCATCAGAGAAACACATATGTGCAGAGATCACTTCATTGGTTAGAATCATGGAAAGGATGACAATTCTTATAGTTTTATGAAAACATGAGAATTACAAGATTACTTTCAGTAATATTATACCCCAAAAGTTAGCTGCCTATCCTCAGATTAAGAACCTATCATGCTTTTATTTAATTTAAACCCTTCTAGAATCTATTTATGTTTCTTTCATCTGTACAATATTTTAAGGTATATTTTGGATATTGGTAAATAGATAGGTTCATTCTTGCCCTCTCCATAACTCTGGTGATTTTCATTCATTCTTTAAATATTTATGCATACCTAGTAAGTGTAAGGTGTTGTGTGATAGGATTCAAAGATGAATAAGATGCATCCCTTGCCCCAAGGAGCTTACAATCTAATAGAGGAGATAAGATATCATATTTAAGACATAAATATCATTCTATTCAACTTGACAAATATTTTCTAAATGTCTATTAAGTGCCAGACACTGTGATAGCCACTGGGAACACAAGGGCAAAAATGATGTTTCTCAAGGCGCTAATGTTATTACAAAATAGAATATGATAGGTGGAAAGGCCAGAAATTAAAAAAAAATACTAGGGTTCCAGAGTTGGAAAGGCAACATTGGAATTAGACATTTAAGACTAGTTGGAATTTTAACTAGAAGATATGGGAACAGATAGATGGCTATTTAGTCGATAGGCAGATAGATAGATGAAACATTTCTTAAGCCCTTACTATGTGCCAGGCATTGTGCTAAGCCTTGTGAATATAAATAAAAGTGAAAACAAAGCAAGTCCCTGCCCACCAGTTGAGCCAGGTTAGAAGTGAGCATTCCAGATGTTTTTGTCACTTCCTCAAATGGAGGTTCTGGGGAGAATCTTCACAGCTGGAGGAGGTGAAAGGGTGGAGCCATCTCTAGTATGGAAAAGTAAGTGGGATGGAAAGCAAAGTCTCCATAGTCAGGGGCTGAACTGAGCTAGAAATGCAAGAGGAATAGTGAGGAGGAGAATACTTTAAAAGAACTAGCAATGCTGCGAGCAGAAGTACCAAGGCAAGGAAGTATATATGTATTGAGCAATGGTAAGTAATCTAATTTGGCTGGAGCTTAAGATACCTGAAAGGTTTTAGTAGTGTGAGATAAAGCTGAAAATGCATGTTAGAGGGCTTTGAATGTGAGTCCAAAAAGATTTGGACTTTATTTAGTTGTCAAGGAGAGCCATTAAAGGTTTCTGAACACAGAAATGATGTAATAAAATTATAAATTATGAAAATTTAATTTAAAAGTTCCAAATTTAACAAGAACTGAAAAAAAGAATATTTTAATATACAGAATAGAACAGAAAAAGAGGATTATATGTGAAAATGCAAATCTCTATTATGAACAGCTTGGGTTTTTTAAAAGTATGTAATAAATTCAACATGTTAGTTTAAAGATGCCCTGCTTCTCTGGTCAATTAGGAAGATTAACCTGGCAACAGTGTGGCTCCCTGTTGCCTCTTGGATAAAATACAAACTCTTCTCTTTTGCATTTAAAGCCCTTCACAATCTGGCTCCAGTTTACCTTTGCAGAATTATTTCATATGATTTCCAATTTCACATGCTGTATTCTAGTCAAAGTGGTCACTTTCTTGTTCCTCTGCTTCCATCTCATCTTGCCTACTCCATACCTTCACATAGGTTCTCCCCCAAATCTAGAATATACTGAATCCTTGCTTCAACCTTTTAAAGCTCTGGTTTCCTTTATAGGTCAACCCAAGGGCTTCCTTCTACCAGAAGCAGCCTTTCTTTATCTTTCTGCCAGTTATCTGTTCCCCCTTTCCCCTGCCCCCAAGTTTGCATTTGCTTTGTTGATACTTTTTTTTGTATCTGTGTACATGTTTTCCACTTACCTCTGATCCAGTAGAATAGAAACCCCTTATGGTCCAGGACTGTTTCATGTTTGTCTTGGTATTCCCAATATTTAGGATAGTGCCTTGCACATAGTAGATGCTTTTTGAAATAATGGATATGTAGCTCCTTGGAAGTGGACACTTTTTTCAAGTCTGTTTTTGTATCCCCAGTTCCTAACACATAGTAGGTATTTTAAAAATACTTGCTGATAGAGGAATAGAGAAGACAGAGAACAGTTAGGAGGTTATTTCACTAGTCCTTTGAAAGGACATACAGGCTTATATTAAGGTGGTAGCAGTAAGAATAGAAAGGAGGGGATATTCAAGAGATACTGAGATAGACTCAGCAAGGACTTGGTGCTTAGATGTAAGGGAGGAGAAGAGGAAAGTGTCAAAGATGACGTCATGGCATTAAGATTTGATGAATGGGATAAAGGTGCCATTAACAGGAACTGGGAAGTCAGGAGTAATAACAACAGGTTTTCAGTTCAACCAGACATCCAGAGAGAGATGCCCAGTAGACTGTTGAAGATATGAATCTGGAGTTAAAGTGATAGACTCTGAGATTTGAAGGTATAGATTTAAGAACCAACCACAAAGAGATAATAGGTATTAGCAGGTGGGAATAAAAGAGATCAGGAAAAGGGAGTTGATAAAGAATTTTCTGTTTCTTTGAATAAATAAAAAGAAGGAGGAAGTAACCATGATCTATTAGAACAGTGGTTTTGGCCTACCGCCCCCTTTCCAGAAAAAAAAATATCACTTAGCCTCCTGGAAATTAATTTTTTTTTCTTTTTTTTTTCCTTTTTTTATTTAGAATATTTTTCCATGGTTACATGATTCATTGATTCATGATCCCCTGCCCCTCTCCTTCCCCACCCCACCCCCGCTCTTTTCTTCCTCCACCCAGAGATGACAAGTAGTTCCACTAGGTTATACATGTATCATTGTTCAAAACCTATTTCCATATTATTCATATTTGCAGTAGAACAATCTTTTAACATCAAAACCTCGATCATATCCCTATCAAACTACGTGATTGATCATATGTTTTTCTTCTGTGTTTTTGCTCCCACAGTTCTTTCTCTGAATGTGGATAACATTCTTTCTTCTAAGCTTCTCTGAATTCGATTGTGCCATAATGTATCCATCTCTGTGTATAATGTTCTCCTGGTTCTGCTCCTTTCACTCTTTTTTTTTTCTTTCTTTTTTCTTTTTTTAATTTTTTAACATTTATTAATAATCATTTTTAACATGGTTACATGTTTCATGCTCCTACTTTCCCCTTCACCCCCCACACTCCCCCCACCCATGGCCGACGCACATTTCCACTGGTTTTGTCATGTGTCCTTGATCAAGACCAATTTCCCAATTGTTGGTGGTTGCATTGGTGTGGTAGTTTCGAGTCCACACCCTCAATCATGTCCGCCCCGACCCATGCGTTCAAGCAGTTGCTTTTCTTATATGTTTCCTCTCCTGCAGTCCTTCCTCTGAATGTGGGTAACATTCTTTACCATAAATCCCTCAGAGCTGTCTTGTGTCATTGCAGTGCTGCTGGTACAGAGGTCCGTTACATTCAATTTTACCACACTATATCAGTCTCTGTGTACAATGTTCTTCTGGCTCTGCTCCTTTCGCTCTGCATCAGTTCCCGGAGGTCTCTCCAGTTCGCCTGGAACTCCTCCAGTTTATTATTCCTTTTAGCACAATAGTATTCCATCACCCGCATATACCACAGTTTGTTCAGCCATTCCCCAATTGAAGGACATACCCTCCTTTTCCAGTTTTTTGCCACCACAAAAAGCGCAGCTATAAATATTTTTGTACATGTCTGTTTATCTATGATCTCTTTGGGGTACAAACCCAACAATGGTATGGCTGGGTCAAAGGGCAGCCATTCTTTTATAGCCCTTTGAGCATGATTCCAAATTGCCAGCCAGAATGGCTGGATCAGTTCACAACTCCACCAGCAATGCATTAATGTCCCAATTTTGCCACATCCCCTCCAACATTCATTACTCTCCCCTTCTTTCATTTTAGCCAATCTGCTAGGTGTGAGGTGGTACCTCAGAGTTGTTTTGATTTGCATTTCTCTAATTATTAGAGATTTGGAACACTTTCTCATGTGCTTATTGATACTTTTGATTTCTTTACCTGAAAATTGCCTATTCATGTCTCTTGCCCATTTATCAATTGGGGAATGGCTTGATTTTTTATACAATTGCTTTAACTCCTTGTATATTTGAGT
>NW_025352191.1:0-4470 GCF_016433145.1 Gracilinanus agilis
ATACTATATTATTAATATGTATATTATTATATATTTATTATCTAATAGATTATATTTATATCTTTCTAGAAATTCTCTATGTAAACTAGATTCTTTATATAATATACATTCTAAATAGGTTTTCTCCCTAGATTTTCTCTGTAGATCTATTTTCACTCTATTGTATATATTCTCTCTCTGTATACATATATTCCGCACATACATACTACATGTAGAGTACACATGTGTGACACACATATTAGAAGCTCCTCGACTCTCGCACTAGAGAAGCTCGCCGGCGGCTCTCGTGCCTCCTTCCAGCCGTCCTTCTGGGTCGCTGGGGCGGGTCATTGTCTCGCACAGTGGCGGCAGGAATTTCCAGGGCCCTCGGCATGGCTTTGCAGGGCAACGGCCTGGCCCCGACAGTCCGACTGAAGAGTTAAACAGAAGTCAGAGTGTTCGGAGCTGTAGGAGGTGAGATTCATTCATATTCTTTTGTAAACAAATTAACAGTGAGTTGCTCCTATGTTTTCATCCCACAGAATCACCTTAGCAACGGGGATATAAACACAGCTTGAGCTTCCCATTTCCAGCAAGAGATTTCAATAGCAAATGGGAGAGCAAAATTTGGCTTTGGTTTTTGTGTTTTACATTGTAAAAGGCGAGTTCGATTTTACTGGGAAACGCTATAGATTTTCCCACAATGCCATGGCCAAGGAGAAGGAGGCGAGCTTTAGGTGACATCAGAAAAGGCCAGGCTTGTCTTGAAAAGGAAATCATCCTTTGGGATTCCTTTGCAAGGAAGTCCCCAGCCTGGATCCCCATTTGAACATGGCAGGAAGTAGTCAACAGGCTCTGCTTGGCCAAGCAGTTGCTATCCCCTGGGACAGTCAGCTCCCAGAAAGGCAGACAAGCCAATTGGGTTTGCAGAGGTCCCTGGAACTGGAAGGGGAAGGTCATGCCCCTGTGGCCGTCACCTCCTCCTGGATCACTGCAGCACCCACCAGGGGGCGATGGCGCCCACTTTGGGAATCACTGGCCTAAGGCATGTGAGATCATAAGCTATCCCTCTGCCTTGCCCCTTTCCAACCTGGAACCAGTTTATAGATAGGACATGGGGCTCCTGCCAGGCTTTGGAACCCAGGACAGGGCAGGCATTGTTCCCAGCATTTTTCTTTGTTTCTTTCTCTTCTCCCCTCCATCTCTCAACCCCACTAGAATAGCTGGAAGCCTTCTGAATATATTACTATTGTTGTGATGGTGGTTGTGTTTTTTAGCTCTCCAGACTATTCTTGGAGCAGGTAGAAATGGATAGAACACCAGGCTTGGAGTCAGGAAGATCTGAGTTCAAATCAAGCCTCAGAAACTTACTATCTGTGTGACTCTGAGCAAGTCACCTAATCCTGTGTTATCTCAGTTTCCTCATCTATAAAATGAGCCAGAGAAGGAAATGGCCATCATTCAAGTATTTTTCCTGAGAAAACCCCAGAAGGGGTCATGTAGAATTAGACACAACTGAAAAGAGTTAAGCAATGGCAAAAAGAACCAGGCTACTCCTTAGTAATTGCACTTTTCCTGGGTAAGAGAGACAGACAGACAGACAGACAGAGACAGAGAGAGTTAGTAACTTCATAGAAATTGCCCTGGCAATAGCACTGGCACTGGACTAGGTTACCTACAACTGGGCTTTAATTCCAGGTGTGCCACTATTTAGGTGTTTAACCTGAATAAATTCCTTTGATCTCTCTGGGCCACAGTTTCCTCATTTTTCACCAGGAACTGTTTGAATAAATGATTTCTAAAGTTACTTCCTGGGGGGCAGTTGGGTGACTCAGTGGACTGAGAGCTAGGCCTAGAGATGGGAGGTCCTAGGTTCAAATCTGGCCTCAGACACTTCCCAGCTGTGTGACCCTGGGCAAGTCACTTGACCCCCATTGCCTACCCTTACTACTCTTCTGCCTTGGGGCCAATACACAGTATTGACTCAAAGATGGAAAGTGAGAGTTTAAAAAAAAATAATAAAGTTACTTCCAGTTCTTTTGTCAACCTACAGTCCTTTATGTGGGAACTGGCTGAGGGATTTTCTGGCCTCTTTTGTTGCCCTCATTTTTCCTTCAGTAGCCTTGATGTTGCCAGTACTGTGGTGCTGTCATATCCTGAATTCATTCTAGGTGCTCTCCATTCTTTTTTCGGACCTTCTTCTTTTCATCCCCAAATCTTCTGATCCTCTCTCCTTTTCGTGAGGTGCTTGACTTGTTCATATCCATGGACCCCTGAGAATATTAATACATGCTTCTTCCTGTATCCAACACAATGGCAAGAATTGATAGGCTTGCTCATTCCTTCTTTCTTTAATAAACTGTTTTTAAGCAATTGCTATGTACAAAACAAAAAGGACATATAATTGATTGGATCAGATCTTTAGTGTTAATCTAAATGCATTTTTAAAAACCCTTACCTTCTGTCTTAGTACTAATTTCTAAGAGAGAAGTGTGGCAAGGGCTAGACAGTCTGGTCTAAGTGACATGCCCAGGGTCACATAGTGTTATAAAGAAGTGAAGGTAAATCTTTGAATAAGGGAGGGATAATGGTGATGAGGTGATATGGAGGAGGAATGAAGGGGATAGCTGAGTTTAGGGAAGGTATGAATGAGGTGGTATATTGGATGGTAAGGGAGTAGATGAATGTATTCAGGAGGGGCTGCCCAAACAGGCTAGTCACAGGAGGCTAGAGACAGAGGATACTGGGTAGGCAAGGAATGGTATCTCTATAGATACAAAGGAGTTGAGCCAGTCAGAAATGTTTTAAATCTGGCTGGAGGGCTTCTCTTATCAGTTTCTAAAGTCCCTTGAGGGAGGAGTTGAGAGGGCTCCTTCCTGCCAGTCAGACCGATGGATGCAGGAAGTCTTGGGCAAAGACTTCCTGCCAAGATGGATGCCCACAGTTCCCTTAAGAAATAAAAGAAAATAATTCCTTTCTTCTTCAACCCTTGCCTTGATTTTGATACAATGATTCACCAGAGGCTTGAACAGGTAACAAAGGGGATTTATTAATAACAGGGTTAATCAAAGGAGAGAGGGGTTTAGGGTTCGTAATAGCCACTAGGGAGAAAGCTGAAGGTGGGGGAAGGGTCACAGGAGAGGGTTAGACTGAGAGAGAGTCTGCTCTCCCAGTCAGGAAGATTTGACTGCCTTAAAGTAAGGTATTTACTAGATCAATAAAATAAGGGATAGCTTGATTTAAAGATGTCCTACTTGCCTACAGAAAACTAAACCCACAAAGTCTAATTACCAAAACCACAACCACCCTTCCTCCTAGAGCCCAAAGGGAAATTTAGGGAAAATAAACAGGAATGTAATATGGAGAGGTCAGGGAGAGGTCCAGAGAAATCAGCTAGGTTCAAATTGTCCAGAGACAAAGGCACAGGCCAAACCAAGCCAAAAGCCAAAGGCAGAGCCCCAGTTGGAATTTCATCTCTCTTCAAGCCTCAGACTCCAACTGACTTTTTGTGAAGATTCTAAAGCCTCTAACTGCCAGAGCTGCTTACAGTTGACTTTTGCAAGAGCAAAAGCTTCTGTTGCATCCTTGCATTACAATATCTAGGAAGTGTCTGAGGCCAGACTTGAACCCAGGTCCTCTCAACTGGTTCTCTAAGTGCCTACTATGTATTTGGTACTGTGATATACACTGGAGAAAGAAAAACAAAGCAAAATGGTCCCTGGCTTCAAAGAGATTCTCTTTGAATGAGGGAGACAGCATAGCAGCACAATTATCTTAGATTCTGAGCTTTTAGGGACCTTGGGCTCCGTGGGCCAAGTTTCCTCGTCAGTAAAGTTTGGAGACTAGATTAGATGATCTCTGAAGTCCCTGCCCATTCTCTCCGCTCCCTCTCACCAGCAGCCTTCCTATCCTCTCGTCCAATTGGGCAGATCCTAGCCCAGAGAGGCATTTCATAAGGGGCTTTGACTACACTCCTATCACTCCCGATTTCTTCACTCTGGACAGAATTCTCAAGCAGGCTTCCTCCCATACCCTTTGTATTCCTCTCTTTGGATTGTCATCCCCCCACTAAAATCCAGCTCCTTGAGGACAGAGGAGGAGAAAAGTCCAGGACATGCTGTCGCTTCAGGTACGATAATAATAAAATGATATAGTTTCTGCCCTCGGGAGACTTCGGTTCTACTGCCAGGAAGAGAAATACTAGTTTTAAATGTTATTCTAACCACATTAGCAGAATACAGATACAAGGAAAAGTAAAACATCTAGGTTTCTTAAATAGTGCATTTTCCTAAAGAACCATCATTTTCATTGGCATTTTTGCATTCATCACTGCTACTTTGTTGTTGCTAAGGATGGAAGCGATTCATGTTTAATTGCTGCAGTTGGAGAAGAAGGATGACTCCTGAAAAAAGAACAGCTTCTAAATTTAAGATGTAAAAAATTAATGGTTGGCCTATTGGAATCCACAATTTTCTTTCCTTCCTTCCTTCC
>NW_025352192.1:0-2263 GCF_016433145.1 Gracilinanus agilis
TATATATATATATATATATATGACAATCAAGTAAAAATCTAGAGCAATAAAATAAAAAAACCCTCCAAATTATGGGAGGAACTTTAATGTGCTGTTATCTGAATACATACATACATATAATTAATAACATAGTTTATTCAATTAATCTAGATATTTAATGCAATATAAGTGAAAATATAAAGGGATTTTATAGCTGAGAAATACATAAAATAACAATATATTTTGTATGAAAAAGGCAAGAATGTCAAGGAACAAGTGTTGGGAAGAGGGAATAGTTGATTAAGAAAGTTTTGCACTCCTAAACATTAAAGCATGTGACAAAGGTTTATACATAATTATCTGCCACTTGGTTAAAATGATAAAATAAAATAGATCAGTCAGTGGAATACAAATACTAAATATCTAACCAAATATATGTAAAATGTATTTTCTGATAAATCTATAAAATAAACACTGGGAAAATGATCAATTATGAGTATACTTGAGAAAATTATCTACATTTTCTTTCAGTAAACAGATTCAAATAAATACTGAAACTATATAACTAATTAATTCCAGCTAAATGACAAACATATATCAAAAGTATGAATTATCAACATATGAAGAAAGCAGAATAACAAATTTATATTTGTATCCAAGGAGAGATGGTTTATTTTCTATTAAGAAGTAGGAAAAATTTTTAAGGACAAGATCATTATGATTTAATTAATTATTCTTTAAAATTTCTATATAACAAAACCAATATTGCGGGAAGCCAATAAGAGAATAGATAAAAATCTGAGACCCCTCTTTTGACACCTCTTATGATCCATACCTTTTCTTATTGGAAAAACATTATAGACTTATTGGAAAGCTTTGAGTCCATAACCAGACCAGAAGCTACTGAGTTAACAATTTCTCTCCTTGACAATTTCTCTCCTTGATAATTAAGAAGCCTGAACCCTAAAAAATATATTACTTAGATAAGGACTGGAGCCAGACAATTTAGTCCAGACTATCTGACCAGGTGCAGATCTGTAAATCAAGGCAGAACGCTATTAGTAAACATCTCCATGAAATTTATTTCTGCTCCCAGAATTAAACCCCTACTAATTGGTGGTTGGAATTTGGCCCTTATCCTTGCACCCATATCTCTACTTTTTAGACTTTAATGGATTGTGTATGATTTGTAACCCCTTCGCAGCTGTGACTCTTTCTTTGTGTTCTTTGTTTGAAACCAGTATAAAATAAAGTCCAAATCCCATAGCGTTAGAGCAACATGGGCTAACCACTAGTCTGGTTGTTCTCATTTTCTTTCTCCTGCCTTAACAATCCTAAGCCACCAACGCCACTCAGGACCCCAAAACCGTATAGAGGCTGGCCCCCTATACAATATGATAAGATAAAAACAAAGATTAAAAAATTTATAATAAATAATTTATAAAACCTTAATGTCTAAATATATAAGAAATGGTAAAAAGGCCCAAGTCTAACTCCTTGTCTTCAGTGGATAAATGGCGAAAGTATATCTCAAAACTGAAAACACAAATGTTTAATTAATTCTTTTAATACATTCAATTTCCCTAAAAATCAAAGACATGCACATTAAAACAACCTTGAGGAATAATCTCATACTCATCAAATCATCAACAATTATTAAAAGCAATGAGTTTTAACATTAGCAAACATCATTTTCTGATAGAATTGCAGACTATAGGATATTTTCTTTTTGAAAAATAATCTGACAGTATGCAGAAAGAATTAAGATAAAGCATAACTTGTCACCCATTATTTCTATTGTAGACAGCATACTTTGAACATGTAATGCAAAAGGGAAAAAAGTGCCATCTGTTCCTTATTTTTAATAGCAGAATTATTTGTTATTATAAAAATATGAAAAGAACTAAAATGTCAAACATTACAGTAATAGTCAAATTGCGATATAACAAAATATTTTAATGTGATTAACAAAGATAAGAATAATGAAGGTATAGAAATAAGAAAATTCCTTTACTAAATATTGCAATTTTTAAAAATAAAAAGCAGATTTAGAACCCACTATATATTAACTATAGCTAGTTAAGAAGAAAACTGAAAGGAAGCAAATGGACAAAGAAACTTGATAAACAAATAAAATGTTAAGATATTTTTGTTTATTAGAATGTAAACATTCTCATGAAAGTTTATAATTGTGTTTAATGGAACGTTTCCATTAACCACTGGTTGAGTATAAGAAAAATTTTAAATATTCTAATTTTAAATATATATATATATATATATATAT
>NW_025352193.1:0-1763 GCF_016433145.1 Gracilinanus agilis
AGGAGGGAGAGAGAGAGAAAGCAGACAGTAGAGCTACTAGCTATATTTTAGGGGACTCATGGAGAGGGCAGGGGAAGGCAGGAGATAGGAGGATGGGAAAGAATAAGATGGAGACATATGGATTAATCCAAGTCAACCTTGGAGAAAAACACATCAATCTCAGAATGTCAGGGTTAAGAAGGGCCATATGCTCTTGTTCTATCCCACAAGGGCTTCTCAGATTTATAGGTGTTGTTTGTTTTGGACTGGTAGTGGTGATTGTTTTAAATAAGAAAGGAACAAATAAGCTAATTTGCACTCATCCTACAATAATTAATCGGGAAAGTAAATTGTCCAGTTGAGTATGCATTTTGTAATGCTGGCAGGCAATCTCAGGGCTGAACTGTGTTCTAGACAATCTATGATCGATTATGTGCATGTGGAGTGTGGTGAGGATGATTCTTTTTTTTCTTTTTTCTTGGGAAAAAAAAAACAACCAATTTTTTGTTATCTTTGGTTTCTATATCACCTTCATTTCCAAATTTATCCTTCCTGTATCCCCTTCTCAAGGAGCCAACTCCTGTAACAAATTCTAAAACTGAGACAGACAGAGAGACAGAGACAGAAAGAGACAGAGAGAGACAGAGAGAGAAGGAACTGATAAGAAAAAAACCACCCCATCAACTGAGTCTGACAGTATATACAATGTTTGGAATCCATGGTCCCACCCACCTCTGCAAAGAAAGGAGGGAGGAACATTTTCTCATTTCTTCCTTGTGGAGTAATTATGAACCTGGGGACATGATTTGACCTGCAGATGTCTTCAGTGGAATGGCAATGAACTTGGAGGCTGGTGGAAGAAAGGATGTGGAAAAAAAGAGGGTAGTCATTTTCTAACTCTAAGTTAAACCACCAAGAAGCCTTCTCTGGAAAAAAAAAATGGGAGAGTTAGATTAAATGATCTCTTTGTTCCCCTCCAGATCCAATATTCTAAGATAAAATACTTCTTAAATTGCTCATTTGAGGCTGAGCTAACATCTCAGTTTCCAACCCTGGCCCTCCTTCCTTCTGATGAGGTAAGCAAGAACTTCTGCCAATGGCCAATCCCAATGGATTAGCCATCTAGGTGACCAGATCAACCTGGTTCTTTATCTGCTTTTTTTCTTCCCCTTGCTTTGGTTAAGATGAGTGTTTGCTCTTTATTTTTAAAAAATGCATTTTATAATATGCTCTATGTCCGTGCTTTCCTCCAAGTAGCCAGGCAGAGAAAACAAATCAATCAATAAACAAAGATTTATTAAGCCCTCCTCCCTTTTCCTGCTCCCCCATAGATATTTTCTTCCCCCATTAGAACATAAGTCCTTGAAGGCAGAGATCAGGGATGTTCTGGCAAATGTTTAACAGCCCGCTTAGAAGAAAGAGGGTTAGAATGTAAATGTACAACACACTTCTTAATTTAATCTGTAAATCACAAAATGTCAGAAAACAATTGTTAAAAATTGTTCACTGAAAAAAATTAAAAGAAAGTAAAAATAAATAAATTTAATCTGCATTATTTATATTTCCTCCATAACTTTATGAAATTATACTAGATCACAAAATCACAAAAAACAATGACTGTAGATGCTCGAACTGAAAATTTAATAAACAACTCTAGAGAGCTGTTCTGAGCTGCTTCCAACTCTACCCCTGAAAAGAACTCTCTTGATTATTTGAATTTTTAGCCACAGCATTTTGCACATTGAGTGGCATATATAAATATATATTTTTACTTTTATATTTTA
>NW_025352194.1:0-6243 GCF_016433145.1 Gracilinanus agilis
GAGAGAGAGAGAGAGAGAGAGAGAGAGAGAGAACAAGAACAATGGTCCTGGTGCTTTAAAAACCTATCAATATGGATGAGAAGCAAAGTTCAGGGGAAACCCCACTGGATTTGAAGTTATAGAATTATAGATTCAGAGCTGGAAGTGACCATAGAGGTCATAAAATACAATACCTTCATTTTATTAAGGTAAGTGACTTGCCCAGTGTTACACAAATAGTAAATCACAAAATTGGGATTCACATCCCTGTCCTCTGACTCCAAATCTAGCATTCTTTTCACTGTCCAATAACACATGTATTTTATGTTGGGTCTTATCACTTACTAGTTTATATGCCACTTCTTCTTTGTGAGTCTTAGTTTCTTCATCTTACAAGAATTGATAAAAGTGATTTCCAAGTTAATGTTCATGAAGGAAATCATAAGAAATGTGATCTCAATTTTTTGGAGAAAAAGGAAGACAATAGAAAGAAAAACTATAAGCCAATGCACTTGACTTAAAATCCTGACAAAAGTCTACAGTATCTTGTTAAAAGATAGCTGAATATCTAGAAAAGGAAGCAATGATCAATAAGAACCAAGATGGCTTTGCCATGAGCAGGCTATATCAGGTTAACTTCATTCCCTTTTATGACAGCATTGCTAGGCTGATAGATTTGGCTGGTTTCTCTACCTCCAAAAGTTATCAGTGATGTCAGCAAACAGAGCTGCCTGCCCTGCTGTCTATTTGTGTATGTGTGCTAAAAATAGTTGTGGAGCCATTTTCCTTGAGTGTCCTTGTAACAATATTAATAGAGGTCAAAACTAGAAACACAACTGAAGTCCAAAGTGAGAGAAGATGTAAAGGGTGTTGTGGTATACAAGACTCTTCAAATGCTTAAATATCTGTGATCTCATGGATTTGGAAGTTCTTTCCAAATATGCATATCAAAACCAAGGCATGCCTGCTAATCCTGGATAATTACTGCCCAGGTCTTCTTGTTAATTTTCCACAGATGGTTCATCCAATTAGAGGGCTCCAGTAAAACAATTTGGCTGTCCCAATGCCTTCACCCAAGCCCTACTACCAATTTGTTTTCTCTTTCTGTCACAAAACTCCTTGATGGTATCATTTATTTTGTTTTACTTCAAAGATTCACACAGATTGTATATTTCATTGCATTCATACCCACTATATATATTTCTCCATTGTCCTCAGTGTAATAACTATTTTTAATGGTTCAGAGATTATTATATCCATAGCAGAAAACCAAAAAAAAAAAAAAACAAAAACAACTGGAGTAAAAGCCAATAGACTTCTAGCCCTGGTTCTGCCCCTTACCCAAATGTGCTTCTTATGATCCACATTCTTACTGTCATGACTCAGCTGTCTTTTCATCCTACAACACCCCACCACCATGACTACCCCAAGCCTTTGTTGAGTTCCTCTTAGGGCCTCCACTTGGGGGATAGCTAAGGCCAACTTTTTTTTTTTTTAATTCAGCTCTCAATTGTGCTTCTGACTCTATCAGCAAGCCCAGTGTTAGGGTACCTTCTCCCAAACTCCCTTCAGCTCCTTTTATGTGTCCCTTTTACCTCATTAGAATTTAAGTTCTTTGAGGGCAGAGGCTGTCTTTGTTCTTTGCTTGGAAAGAAAAGACAGAAAGACAAATAGAAACAGACCATCTATTAAAAACTTATTACAGTATTATGTACCAGACACTGGACTAAGTTCTGGAGATAGGGAAAAAATAACAACAACAAAAAAAAAACCAAACCGAAAGCATCCAAGGAACTTAAAATAGACATGGTTGGAATACAAAGGTGGTGGGGTCAGGGCCCAAAGATGTATAGGTCAAGCATGCCAAGGCAGATGGGAAGTTGTCCTCTTGTCTGGGCCAAGGGATGAGGACTCACCAATCATCCAATTGACCTTAGCAGGAAGGCATCCTTGGAGGCAAGAGAGCCAGCCATGTAGGGAGAGTAAATCAGGTGAAAAGCAAAATAAAGATGAAAAAAAAAAGCTATATCCCTGGTATGTAAGAGGCTTTTAACAAAATCAGAATCATAGGATCATAGTTTGAAGCTGAAAGTGACCTTAGAGTACAACCCTCTAATTTACAGAGAGGAAAACTGAGACCCATGGTGGTGAAATGACTTCATGATGGTTCAGAATCTTTGGTTGCTTAGGTCAGCCAGGAACTATCAAAGTCATGTAAGAATCCCCTCCACAACAAACCCTCTGGTGGTCTTTTTGTCTTGCTTAAAGATTTTCAGTAACTGAGACTTCTTCCTCCAAACAGATCACTCTATTCTTATGGAGGTTAGATTATTAAAGTAGATTGTCTTTAAATTCAGTTGCAGTCCCAGAAGGGAAGGTAGGATTTTATAATTGTCTAGCCCACTTTCCAGAGCAGCAGTGAGGATTAAATGAGATAGAAGATGTAAAAGTGGCTTTGAAAAGAAGAAAACAGAATGGAAACCTAAGGAAGAAGGTGTTTTGTTATGATTCAAGGTACAGACTTTGCCTCAGGACTAGCCTGAGGCAGAAAGGGAGAACAGACAAAATTTGTTTTTGAAAGCCCTAAATCCACTTTCTCTGGTCTATTTTCATCAGCATAGATTAAAGAGAATTTACTGGCCTCTATGTGCCTGGCAATGTGCTTTGTGCTGGGAACACAAAAGACAAAATGAAAGTCTCAGTCCTCAGGGAGCTTTCCTTCTACTTAAGAAGTTGTAACAATAATGATTGCAGCAATAAGAGCTAGTATTTTCTAGCACTTTAGTGTCTAAAAAATGCTTTAAATGTACAGGTGTTGAGATTATCCCCATTTTATAATAAAGTCTCAAAGAAGGGAAATGACTTATCCAAACTACAGAATCAGTAAATACCTAGAGCAGGAATGAGAACTTGCTGATTCAAAGTCCAGTGTTCTCTGCTACACCACCAATTGTCCAATATTTATACGTAATGGAGGTCTGGATTTAAGTGCAGACATCAGCAGTTTGTTGACATCCATTATTCTAAGGAGCTACTTCTAGGAGAATTGTGAGGACTGGCACATGTTTGAACCTTTTGTATTGGCCTAGCATGGAGCTGGGAGGAGCCTTTTAGCCTTTTTCCAATGGCTAAGGATTCAGAATTGTTGGTAATATAACACAACAAAAGCATAAATCAACACCCAACAGGATTTTGCCACATCCTTTCTTTCTTTTTTTAAAATTTTTTATTATTTTTAATTTTTTTTAAATTAAACCTTACCTTCCCTCCTAGACTCAATAATGTGTATTGGTCCTAAGGCAGAAGAGTGGTCAAGGCTAGGCAATGGGGGTCAAGTGATTTGCCCAGGGTCATACAGCTAGGAAGTATCTAAGGCCAAATTTGAACTCAGGACTTCCCATTTCTGGGCCTGGTTCTCAATCCACTGAGCCACCCAGCTGCCCCAACTACATCCTTTCTTAGAGAGTAAAAGTAACTCCTTTACTCACAATCCATGAGACAATGCCAAAATGGCGGAGGGACTTTGTACTTCCTTCTTTAGTCCATTCCACTCCTTCCTTCCTCACCCCACTTTGGCCTTTCCATTTGTTCTTCCTTCTTCTGGGACAGGGAGTAGACTCTCCAATCTGGGCTTGTAGCATGAACCAAATGAATCCAAGATTCCAGGAATCTAGGTCAGGTAGGGAGGCAGCACAACAGAGATCCCTCGAGAGCAAGGCTCTGTGATTCCAGCCAGCATCACTTTGGACATGACCTTCATGGTACAGATCCTTGGCAGCAACTAAGATAAATTAAGAGCCCATTCCTGAATCCCCTCTACATCTACATAGCCAGGCCTGGAGGAGCCAAGTTTATCCTCTAGAGTTTATAAGAAAGGCCTCCACTTTGTTCTTGCTATACTTGGGAAATAATTATTCTCTTAAATTAAATGTAATTGAGAAGTTAGTCACTAGGCCCTTAAAAATGGTGGGAAATACAGACCATGGGGGCTCAAGCCAAAGGCAGAGAAAAGAGAGTCTTCAGCAGCAAGTGATGTAATATGACTGGTCCCAAAAGAGTGGAGCCAAAGTCAATAATGTTAATATGAATATATGCAAAATAATAATAAAACCAGCAGCTAGGTAGCATAGTGGATAGAGCGCTGCAGGCCTAGAGTCAAGAAAACCTGAATTCAAATGCAGCCTCAGACATTTACTAGCTCTGTGACTCTGGGAAAATCCCTTAACTTTGCTTACCTCAGTTTCTTCATCTGTAAAATAAGTTGGAGAAGGAAATGGCAAACAACTCCAATATCTTCACTAAGAAAATCCCAAAGGCTCATGAAGAGTCAGGCATGACTGAAAATGACTAAAAAATATCCAGTAACAAAATAATAATAGTGCCTAGCATTTATGTGGTATTTGAATGTTTGCAAAGTATTCAAATATGCTATCATTTGATTCTCACAACATTCCTATGAAGTCAATGCTACCCCAATTTAGAGATGATGAAACAGACCATTTTAACTTGACTGACTTGCCCAGGATCACCAATTTAAAACAATGTTTAAGGCAGGATTAAAACTCAGGTTTTCTTGATTGCAAGTCTAGTGATACCTAGTTGCTATATGTATGCACATATTAATCCATTAGTCAAGAAATATTTATTAACTGTTTACTGTGTGCCATGAATTTTGCTAGGAACCTGGGATATAAAGTAAAAGGGGGGGAAAGGGTCTCTACTCTTAAAGAACTCAGATTCTAATGGGAAAGACATATGTAAATAACTAATATATGTACACACAAGTTATTGAAGGTAATCTCAGAGGAAAAGCAAAATAAGAATCATTTGAACCAGAGAATATTAGAACTGGAAAGATTCAATTAAATTAGACTTGCATTTATTAAATTCCAACTATGAGCAAGGTATTGAAACACAAAAGCAAAAACAAAACAAAGAGCCTTGAAACTGGCTCTGCCTTCCTAGGTGACTTTCCAGTGAATGAAAGGGTTGGGAAAGAGATCCCTTAGCCCAAAATCTCCCTCTCCATCGTAGAAATAGAAAATTAACATTCAGAGAGGTAGGATCACTGAAACTATTTAGTAAAAGAATGTGATCCAAAACCCAGAATATTCAAGCAATCAACAAGCATTTACTAATGTGCTATGTGCTATGTGCCAGGCATTGTGCTAAATACTGAGAATAAAAATTTAGGTTAAAAAATAGCACCTGCTTTCAAAGAATCTACATATGAGTGGAGAAAACAATATATGAATAAATAGGTACATATAGAATATTTTAGAGAGAAAGTAATCTTTGAGGGAAAGTTGGCTTGGAGTACTGAGAAGGCAGCCTTTGAGCTACATCTTGAAATAAAACAGTGATGTCAAAAGGTGAAAATAAGAGGAGAGAACATTCCAGGAATCGAATATAGACAGTACAAAGGCATGGAAATGGAAGACAGAGTGTCCTGTGTGGGGAATAGTTTTTTATGAGACCTAAATGCCAGAGGACTGTATATTTAATCCTGGAGGTAAAAGGAAACCATCGGATGTTACTGGGTTGGGGATGACATAGTCACATAGACCAGAGGCAGGGAAAAATTAGACTATTACCATAGTCTAAGTGAAAGGTTATGAGGACTTGATTAAAGTGGTGGCTTTTTGAGTAGAAAAAGGTCGATAAATATGAATGATATGGAAATGACTAGATAGAGCAATAGATTGGATATATGGGGTAAAAGATAGTGAAGAATCAAGGATGGCACTGAGATTTGAAGATGAGTAGGTGGGAGTATGGGGTTGCTTTCAACGCTAATGAGGAAATTGGTAAGTTGTTGTGGGGTGTTTGGAGATAATGAATTTGATTTGAGGTACACTGTCTGAGCTGCCTCTGGAATGGACATCCTATCCTAATTTACAACCTTCTCCTCTCTCACCAAGAAACTTGCCTACTTACCTTCAATAGGTAAAGTCAGGAACACAAAAAGTATTATACCATTTGGAATGTCATCAATATGGGTGCCATGGGAACTCACAAGAAGGAGAAATAACTTATGACTAAAGGACCTAGGAAGACTATATGGAGAAAGAAACATTTGAGCTAGATCTTGAAGGACTGTCAGCATTTTGACAAAGACCAAGTTGAGAAAAACACTATGAACTGGAGGAATAGCATGAACAGAGTTCAAATAAACAAAAAATAACTTTTGTATATATACATACATACATATATACATACATACACATATATTATATATATGCATATATATACATACATATATAT
>NW_025352195.1:0-1770 GCF_016433145.1 Gracilinanus agilis
ATAAAATATATATGCTATATTATATATATCATATAAAGTATGATAAAGGCAGCTAGGTAGAGCAAGTAGTAAGAGCTGAAAGACATTCCAATCCAGATCTTTGTTGGAATAAGAGGTTGTTATTAAATACCATGTTTGTTCTACCTGCTGCTATTTTCTTCACTAGGTCTGAACTGAAGTTATATCGGGGTCCCTTTTTAGCCTCTTGAAGACTCCTGGGGCACTGATATCTGCTGAATGTTCACAAGGCTTGTCGTGAGGTCCAAATAGGATAAATGTGGATGGTGCTTTGTGAGCCATACGAAGCCATAGAAACATATGAGCTGAGGTGACACAATCTTCTGGAAAGCCTAAGAGGATCGCTTTGTAAGATATCTGAGGGAGAAAAGATGCCAAAGGAATGAAAAATCCTCAGTGATATTCATGCGCTCCAGATTGACCAAAGGGGCATCAATAACTTCGGATCTCGATGCCCATTTCCTCCCTATTACAAAATCTTCACACAAATGATCTCCAGAAGTCAAGCAATCAACAAGCATTTACAGGTGACACCTCCAGACCTGGCTGCCTCCACCTGCAGCATCCTCTCCACTCCATCCTTCCTGGAAAATGGGATCCATCTCCTGGGACCAGCCAGGGCTTTGACGGAGGAGTTCATGAGGTTTGGCCATATCTTTCTCCATTCTTAACGCTACGGCATTCCTCAGACGTCTTTCTCCAGGCCACACTGCAAATCCCACTCATCCCTTTTCCAACACCCCTTTAGGTGAGGTCTTCCCGCATTAGGAGAGGAACTCTTCGAATGGAGGGACTATCGTGTTTGCTTATATTAGCATCCCCAGTGTTGGCTTAGTCGATCAATGCTCTCTCTGTCTCTGCCTCGCCTCTCTTTTCTCAGAGTCCCTCCCCAGGAAGATTTCAAACTTCTCCTGGAGCTGGAAAAACTGCCACAGTCGCAACCACCACAACAGAGGTGTTTTTGGAAGAGCTCTCTCTCTCTTCTGAGCTGGGAAGAAATACAAGTGTACAAATATACACACGTGTGTATTATTTATAAATATATAAAATCTATGTGGGTATGTATATGATGTCTATAAATAGGCTAATATATGTGTTAACAATATTATATAGAATAAATACAAGCCCCAGGGTTTAGGGTGACCGAAACCACCCCTGTAAGGCAGATAGTCCGAGCTTATAAGGATGACTGGTACAGACACCCAACTGGATGGCCAATCCATCGATTTAGCACATTTTGTATGTCTTATAGCTATAGATATACACAAATCTAGTTAGATATAAATATATGGCATGTTTGCATACACAAACACATATATATTTAATTATCTATTATAAATAGTATTACATAAAATTTCCATGATATAAAATTATATATAGTATTTTATATATAATATATAATCAGATATATAGGATATATGTCATTATGTATTTCATTTCAATGTAACATTTAATTATATTTTAAGTTGTTGCTCAGTCATTTCAGACTCTTCATGACCCCATCTTGGGGATTTTCTTAGCAAAGATACTGGGGTGGTTTGCCATTTCCTTCTCTAGCTTATTTATGAGGCAAACAGCATTGTGACTTGTCAGGGTCACACAGCTAGCAAATGTCTGAGGCTGTATTTGAACTCATGAAGAAGAGTCTGTCTGATTCCAAGTCCAGTGTTCTATCCGCTGAACCACCTAGATGCCCATATTATTTTATAGGTTATATATAAATATATATATATATATGTATATATTTATAGG
>NW_025352196.1:0-7280 GCF_016433145.1 Gracilinanus agilis
TATATATATATATATACATATATATATATATATATAGTTAAACTAGGATGTGCACAAGCTAAACAGAGATTTGTGCTGACTTTCATGTTCACATACTGTGTGATACCTATTACTAAAGGTTTGAATTTTGAATAGAAACCAAAGTAATAAGATCAGAATGGTGGATAAGTCCAAACATTACATTAAGAATCAGGTGGAAAAGTTTAAATCCAATTTGAGATACTTAGATGTAAGTTTCTCTTATATTGATTTTTTCCATTTGTGTGTGTACATACACACACATATATTGTATTAAAATAGCATCTAATTTGCAAGGTTTTACGTATTATGAGAAATATATAAAAAGTATAAGAAAATCACTTTTCAAACCATCAAACACAATTTTTAAAAACTGGTGATGGTAGGAGTAGCCACTGCGTTGACAGTGGCGGGGGCAGCAGTAGTAATGGTTCAGGTGATTGAGAATACTACTACTAATTAATTTTTTTCTTGTTTCTTTTACTCTTGTCATTTTTGCTGCTGTTGTAAAACAATTTATTCATGCTAGAATGAGAATTGAACATCTCTGACCCACTTAGACATTGTATCATTTTTAATAATGAAATAAAAATATCTTTCTGTAAAATTCCTAAAGCCATTTGCCATGTTCCTAAGTGAGTACTTATCCTTCTGACTCATTACTCACTTTTCTGAGTTTCAGGAAAATTTTTCATGAAGTTCTTCTAGCCCTCAACACACTCGTCCTTCAGATGAAATTTGATTTGGTTTGGTTTTTCATTAAAGGAGATCCCCATCTTTGTAGATCAGCGAGGCAGGGGAGCATGAATTAATTCCTTTACTACTGATGCCCTGAAATTATAGGCATCCTGGACATGATCAAATCCATTTGAGTCACCACAAAACACCATCCCACCATTTGCCACACAGATATCTGGACTCATGAGAAAGGCAAGTACCAGTTCAAGGGAATGAAGCATCACGTATATTTGGGAGTGAGTAGCTTGCTGGTGAGAGTAGAAAATTGTACTTGTTAAGGCATTTGTTCTGTAGGGCTTCAGTGAAGAAAGTCAAAAACAGAAATTCATGCAAGTATATAAGAACAGATATGTACACATATATAAGCTTTTAAATAGATGTCTGCAGCATAAGAAGTATTCTTATTTTTCTCTTCAAGTTTTCCTCTCACTTTTGACACCAGAAATTATCTCCTGTTAAAAATACACATAAGCTATAATGTTTGAAGCTGAGCATCATGAATATTTGGTATACAATAATGATAAAAATGTCAGAGGGTGAAAATAGCCTTCCGGACAGTTAGAGCTCTGAATTGATAGTTCTGCTTTAAGAACTAAAGTAACCACTTCTTGAAACTCACAATTCCCTTTTCATTGAGGCAAGTTCCTCATCCAGAAATTTTGTAGCTGGGAACAACACACTGACAGCAAGTAATTATCATGCTAAAAATGCAATCGAATGCTTGTTAGCCACTACTAAGCTTTTAATTTAATTTAAATCCAGGCCATTTTAGTTAAGCATATTGAATAGTTGAATAATTATGAATAAAGCCATATTCATAATACACAGAAAAAGGTGCTTCTTATTGGAGGTGGAAGGTGGACAGAGGGACTAGAGTAGAGGGGGGCATAGGGAAGGAAGAAAGACTACTTGGTTGAATTGGTAAAGGAATACTCTATTACCTGAAATTTCTATATATCACAGCAAAGAATCCATGTCTTCCTACAAACAGAATCCAAAATATACAGGATTTTTATCCTGTATTTTATACCTGTAGGTAGAGATGTAACTTTTTTTTCCTGATTGGAAACAATATATATTTTAGGTACGCACCAGAATGAACTATCAATTCATCATGCAATAAATATTTATTGAGCACCTTCTATGTGCCAGACACTGTGCTAACGCTGGGGATGGAAAAAAACATAAGGCAGACAAAAGGTAGTACCTGTGATCAAGGAGCTTATAAGCTAACATAACTAGCTTATGCGCCTTTCAGTCTGAAGCAAGCAATGTCACAGATCAGTCTACAGTTTCAAATGTTCTCTCTGTAGAATATTAGGATCCTTCTATCTTTTCCAAAGGCTTGGACATCTCACTGGAGTGAAAACTGTCATTATTTTAAATATTGCTTCAGAAATCGATTCTTCTTTGATGCCCATATAAAGAGGCAAAAAATATGTTCATGGTTCATATTTTATATCACTACGTAGTAATTATAGGTGAAAATTTTATCTTCTAAGAATGAATACAGTATGCACACTATCAAACAAAACAATCTGGAAATGAGTTCTCTTATTAAAAATCATACATTATCATATTGTTATGGATTCATACATGCTGTATAAAAATTGAAGGGTTTTGCTTATAAAAGGAAGCCACTAAAATCTTGTTTAAACCATGAAATAAGATTAAGATAATGTATAAAGCAAAGCAAGCTTTCTAGGTTGGCTGTGCAGGTGTTTTATTTCCAACATGAACTTTTTAAAAATACAACTTGGTCTCAGTTGCCATGGTAAATTCTGTTTTTCTGTGCTGGTATATGTTTGGGCTCTGTTTGCTTTTCTGATTAACTTGGTGCCTGCTAATATGAAAAATCTTAAAAATTATTTCTTGACTGGGAAAGAAAATTTGTTATTGGATGCCAGCTAATATGACTGGAGTTGTTTCTTTCTTCCCCCAGGGAGAAAGCCACCCCAGGAAACTTGATGCTAACTCCCTCATTCTCAGCCCAATACTGTCTCAGCTGATCTTTGTCCAGCTCTTCACTTCCATCGTTATGAACGCCACAGCATACATGCTGCAGCTGGAGCAGAAAAACAAATGAATTCTATGGGGAAGTTCCCAGACTACTTGGCATAGTGACAGCATGGTATACTATATTTGTCATTCTCCAGAGTCACACTATTAATTATTTAAGCCTGAAATTAAAAGTGTGCTATCATTTAGAGGTTACATTAACCTACAGCTTACTCCCCAAAATGGTATTTGTGCACTTATACTAATTTCATTGTTGTAAAATGTACCCACAAACCTGCCATTTTTACCAAAAGGACTAGGTCAAATTAGCTATAACATACAGTTTATGCTGATAAATATGATGCCCATTTTACGTAATTACTCAGTTTTACTACTAAAATGGTCTTTAGCAACCATCTAAAGAGGCAGGCCTATTCATGCCATATCTGAAAAATGATTTTCTATCCACTATGTCAAAACCTCCACTATGGTAATCCCAGAATCATCAAAAAATGTATTCCACTTGTGCGTAGCCATAATTAGTCAGAAGTTGTTTTCTTTTCTACTTGGCATCCAGCTTAAATTGGCTTTTTGGGGTAATTCTCATTGATTATTTCTGGTTCAAACTTCTGGGACCAACCAGAACAAGTTTTATCTCTATTTTTTAGGAGAAAACACACAGTTATCTTAACTCTAAAAAAACTCAATTAACTTTATTGTACTTATAATCCTTCCAATTTGTGCATTTTCCTGATTGTTTCTTCTTCACTGTCTGTTTTTTCGTAGCTTATGAATACCTCCATAGGTAGTTTAAGGAAACAGAAAATGTGCATATACTCAAAATCAGTCAGTTTGGAACCTTATTGCAAGATTAAAAAAAAAAAAACAAAACCCAACAACAATGCTTAGTGAATAAAGAAGTAATAACTATTATGCTAAAAGAAGTCACTGGGATTATTACCACTCAAGTTGAATTATACTCAGCCTCCAATTTGCAAATACCTGATACAAAAGTCCAATATAAAGCCACTTATTTGGAACAAAGAGCACATTTTCCACAGAAATAATATTATGCAGGGTTTTTGCAATTACTAGCTAGTCTGCAAAAATCTTTGAAATGCAGAGAACTTAAGTAGTTCTAAAGAGCTTCATAGTGCTAATTCAACCATATTAAATCATATTATGGATTAGAACACTTTTATGAATTAATCTAAAAAATACACATTTCTTTCTTTTAAAAAATGTGCTCAAGGTGGTGGGGGGGAAGATTCAGGGGTCAGCTAGATGGCTTGCTGTAAAGAGAGCCAGGCCAAGAGACAGGAGATCCTGAGTTAAAATCTGGCCTCAGAATACATCCTAGCTGTATGACCCTGGGTAAGTTACTTAACTCCAATCACTTCATCCTTATCAGTCTTCTGCCTTAGAAATAATACTTGTATTGATTTTAAGACAGAAGATAGTTTTTAAAAAGTGCTCTGACTTAGAACTCAAGATGTGGGGCATACAGAGTTAGGATTCAGAATCTCAGAGTCAGAAAGACCCTGGTTTAAATCTAGCCTCATATATACATAGGTGACCCTGGGCAAATTGATTAACCTCTTTAAGCCTCGATTTCCTATTCTATACAATAAGAATAATAATTGTACTTCATGACTCATAGGGTTGATTTGAAGATCAAAACAATAATATCTTCAAAATGTATTACAAACATTAAGCATTATTGTTATTATCACCATCATTATCATTATCATTATGGAAAAGATTTCATAGCTCAGAATCAGGGAACCATTTAATTAAAATTAACTTTGGAGATCTTATATTGAATAATAATTATTTATTAGTAATGATGAAGGAGAAAAAGAGAAAATACTGCCAAGTCTTTCTAACTACAAAAGTCTTCTGTCCATACTGAGCTTCTTCAGTTCTCAGATTCTCCCTGTTTTACTATCTCCAGCATGAGAAAGATAAAAACAGAGACTGCTGGGTTAGGGGAGGGGAGTCCTTGCTGAGGATGATACTTATGTCAAAAGAGACCTCTGCTGCTTTTTCGCCCCATCTTTTATATGGCCAATGACCTACTGGGCCCTCTGATAGGCCAGTCTGAGTCATGAGTTCTGTCCTCGAGGCATGTCACCAGGCACCACATTTGTCAGTCCATCATGATGACAGGGCTTCTGATCCCCATGAGGTCTCTAATCCCATCACTTGGAATTCCTTCTTAGTGTGAAGATGCAGATAAGGGGCTATATTTTTATGTATATTTCACATAATCCCCTCTCTGATTCTTTGGGAGGCCAGCATGTTGCAGCTTGCCATTTTTAGTTCAAGGAGTTTAACATGCTATTCTCCTAGTAAATCATTCCATATATGATGTCTAAACATTTTAGGTTTATATAAAGGCACAAAAGATATTGTACATTTCATGGAAATTATAATTATAATTTGGGTAATTAAAAAATAATTGATAAGAAACTCAACATAGAAAGTTATTTTGGTGACAGGGAAAACAAACACATAATTTCAGAAGAAGTCAACAAAGTCAATAGAGCTGAATCCAAAGTATCAAAGAAAAATATGAATTTTTCTCAGTTCCAAAGTGAATTACTGGAGTTCAAAAAGAATTTTAAAGATCAAACAAAAGAGGATAGAAAAATGGGAAAAGAAATATAAGTAATAGAGGAAAATCATGAAAAACAAGTTAGCATCTTGGTAAAGGAAGCAAAAAATTAAAGAAAACAATATCTTAAAAACAGAATAAATCTTCCAGGTTAAGATGGCAGCAGAGTAAGAAGCAGCTCTTAACCTCTCATGACCAAAACACACAAAACTCCTCAAGGGGACATAAAAACAAGTCCAGACGAACGGAGGAACCCCACAACAGGGCACAGCGTGGAAGGTACGTGGAATCGAGGCATTTCCATGCTATAAAGGGGTGAAACAGCTCTCACTAAATCGCGGGCTGAGCAACCACCCCACTCCCATCCCCTCCACATACACTACCTATAGCTCTGAAGCCAGTTAAAAAGAAATAGAGCAAGTTTGGGGCACCCATCGAGTCATTGGCAGCTCTGGGACCTGTTCCTGAGAGCAGCAAGATTTGGGACTCCAAAAAGCCAAAGAACGCACCCGAAATCTGAGCGCGGGCTTAGGGCGCAGAGAGCAGGAGCAGAGCTCAGGCTAGCTCAGAGCTCAGGCTCCATTGGAGGCGTGGGTGGAGGCAGACACAGCCAAGAGCTAAATCTCTGAAACCCTGAGTGGGGAACCAGCGTACTCGGGTATACGACTGTGGAAGCAGCGCCCTGAGACTTGTAAAGGAACCTCCAGCAGAGGTTCAAGCAAGGGGGTCAACCAGGGGGCTTGACCGCGGACAGACCCTGGGCGCGAGGATAAACCTGAGAAGCTGCTGGGCTAACGATGGCTACCCAGACTCAGGAAGTTCAGAAGTGAAAGATTAACAACAAGAAAAAGAAGTCTTTAACACTCGACAGATTTTACACAGAGAAAATCCAGACAACGGAGCAAACAGAGGAGGAGAACAAACAAGCATCTGGACCCTCCTCAAATAAGGAAAACTCCTCACAAGCTATGGAAGAGTTCAAAACTGAGATTTTGAGGAAAATGGAAGAGATCTGGCAAGAAAATAACAGTTTAAAAGGTAGAATCTTGCAATTGGAAAGTGAGGCTCAGAAACCAAATGAACTGATAAGCAAATTGAACGCCAGAAATGACCAGATTGAAAAGGAATACCAGAAGATTATAGCCGAAAACCGAAAGATTATAGCTGAAAACCAATCCATAAAGGCCAGAATTGAGCAATTAGAAGCTAATCATCTCTCAAGACAACAAGAACAAATAAAACAAAGTCAAAAGACTGAAAAAATAGAAGGAAACATGAAATATCTCAATGAGAGAGTGACAGACCAGGAAAACTGGTCTAGAAGAGACAATTTGAGAATAATTGGTCTTCCAGAAAAACCAGAAATTAATAGAAACCTGGACTCCATACTAAAAGAAATAATTCCGCAAAATTGCCCTGAAGTCCTACAACAAGAGGGCAATATAGACATTGAAAGGATTCATAGAACACCTGCGACATTCAATCAAGAAAAGAAAGCACCCAGAAATATAATTGCCAAATTCAAGAGTTTCCAAGCAAAGGAAAGAATCTTACAAGAAGCCAGAAAGAAACAATTCAAATATCAAGGAGCACCAATCAGGATCACACAGGATCTGGCAGCCTCCACGCTAAAAGACCGCAAGGCTTGGAATACGATATTCAGAAAGGCAAGAGAGCTGGGCCTGCAACCACGGATCAACTACCCATCAAAATTGACTATATATTTCCAGGGGAAAGTCTGGGCATTCAACAAAATTGAAGAATTCCAGGTATTTGCACAGAAAAGACCGGGGCTAAATGGAAAGTTTGATATCCAACCACAAAAATCGAGAGAAACATGAAAAGGTAAATAAGATACAGAGGGGAAAGAAAGAAAACTTATAATTTTTAAATTTGCCTTTTTAAGGGC
>NW_025352197.1:0-7450 GCF_016433145.1 Gracilinanus agilis
TATATATATATATAAAACATACATACTTTTTTTCCTACTCATAGCTCTTAAATGTTGCTCTTGGTCCCCTTCTCTCTCTACACTCTCTCATCTGGGAAACCCATCTACTCCTATGTCTTCAATGATGAAATATACACATATATACCTATACACACATATTTTATATTTATTTTATCTCTGTATATGTAACACACATATGTATATTGTATTTATATATAAACCTCCATTGGAATATAAGTATGTATATATAACATATATATGTATATATATGTATATATATATATATATATCTTTCCTTCTTTAGAAAGTAAGTTTATGGATGGTAATAGCTATTTCACTTTTATGTACATGTGTGCATAATGTGTTTATATACATATAACATATATGTCTGTTTATATAACACAAATGCTCCCAAGTGTATGTAAAGAATATATGTAAAATGAATACAAGGTAGCTTTCAAAGGCAACAAACAAGTAGATGAAGGATTCCAGAAAAGATTCCTGTAAAAGGTGGAGCTTGAGCTGAGTTTTGAAGGAAACCAGAGGTTTCAAGTGGTGTGATAAGAAGGAGAGACTTCAGATTGGTGATTTCATCTGTGTAGGGAAATTTCATGAGGGAACTTTCTGCTCTGTTGAAGACTGGCACCTGCTTTGCAATTTCTACTTTTAGAGAACTGCCTGGGGCACTAAAAGAGTGAATGACTTTCCCAGAGTCAAGAAGCCAACACATATCAGAGGTAGAACTTCATCCCATGTTTTCCTAATTCCAAGTGTCTACCCTCCATGCCATACAGCCTGTCATCATTTTTACTATCAATACTCAAAATAATAACTCATATTACTATAACACATGAAGGTTTATAACAACCCTTTGAGGTAAGAAGTCCAAATACTATCAATCTATTATTCAAGTATTTATTAAGCAACAAATGTATACCAGGCACAGTGTGGGGAGCAAGGGATACAAGTACAAAGAAGGAAAAACTCCCCATTGACAAGGAGCTTAAAATTCAAATGGGGCAGACAAGTATATAAAAAGTTTATCCAGACAAATATTATTACTAAATATATATGCACACAATGTAGTCATACAAGTTTGAAAGGGAGGACACTAGCAGATGGGAAGATCAGGAAAAGCTTCACAAAGAAGAAAAAAAAATTTCTCGTTACCTCAAAGAATGCCAGAGATATCCAGAAAACAAGTTGTAAATATGGGATTGGCATTCTGGCACAAGGTTAAGGTGGGAGATTTAGATTTGGTAGTTAGTGACCTAAAAGAAATCATCACTAAAGACACAGGAGTAGATGAGCTAGCCCAAGGGGGGAGTGTTAAGAGAGAAGGGGCCAAGGACAGCATTTAAAAGATATGAGGAAGAAGAGAAGTAAGCAAAGGAGACAAAAAAAAATAACAGAGAGAAAGGAAGAGAACCATGAAAGGCAATCAAAGGGAGGACAGTCATCATTATCATATATTGCTGAGAAGTCTAAGAGGATGAAAGTGTAAAAAGGGGGGGGGGCACTGAATGTAATAGTGAAGTCACCAGGAATTTAGCAATTTCAGTGGAATAGTAGGAATAAAAGTCAGAGATAAGAACAGAGCAAATAGAGCCAAAGTAAAAGCAGTGAGTGCAGACATTGTTGGGGGAATATGAGCGAAGAGTGAAAACATTGGCTATACAGGATAATAGAATCAAGAGAATCTTTTTAAAATAAAAGAAAATTGAGCACATCTACAAACTGGGGGGAAAGAATCAGTACAGAGGATAAGATTGACAATGTAAGAAAGAAATGAAATGATTGATGAAGTAAGGTTATGGATGAGATAACAGAGGATTATAATACTAATAGACATTAATAAAGAACTTTAAGGTTTGCAAAGGATAAACATATATCATTTCATTTAAGTTACAGAAAAACTTTGTTGGTAGGTACCATTGGAATTATGATCTTCATTTTGCAAGTGATAAAACCAACAGGATTCAAATTCATATCTCACTCAAAGTCCAGTGCTCTACTTCCTGCTTATGTTATAACTGGGTAAGGAAGAAAATGTGGTCATAAAATAATTGATGCACTGATAAAGTAGGGAGAAATTGAAAACTCAAAGGTTACAATGAAGGAGAAGAACAAAAAATATAAGAGTGGATGATTGTGAAAGGATTGTAAAAGGATGCTGTATTCAAAAATGAAGAATTTTCAGTCTCTTCAGAGAAGAGACCTTGGCAATGGGATCATTTTAATGGTAATATAGTCCAAGATGTGATCACCCCAATGGATGGCAGGAGCAGAATTCAGTTGAGAGTTATTGGAGGCAGAATTCAGTCAACAAGCATTTATTAAGTAGTTGTTATGTGGAAGGCACTATGATAAGCACTGAGGATGCTAGGAAAGGCAAAAACAGAAGAGGCATCAATTTGCATTTTTGATATGCATCTTTGTATGCACAGTAGATAATTAAATATTGTCTGGGAAAATCTTTATTGCTTTGTCAAGCATTTCAAGGACATGTTGTTCTCCCCTCACCTCCCACCCTCATTAGACTGTGAGCTCCTTAAGAGCAGGGACTATTTTGCCTCTTTTTGCCAGGACTTAACTGGAATATATAGTAGACACTTAATAAATATTGACTGACAGTTTTGCAAAAGAAGGATTAGACTTATTCTAGTTGCCTTCAGGTGGCAGAACTAAAATCAAGGAGTAGAAGTTCCCAAGGAGCATTGGTGTGCAAAAAACCTAGGCAGCTAATGATATCACATCCCAGGTCTGAAGAAGTGATCTTAGGAACCCTTCCTCAAACACACGTAAAAGTCTTTGGAGGTCTTCTAAGGGAAGATGAGGGAGCACTGGCTGAGTATTATTGTAGAAGAAGCCTCTGTTTCAGTATAGGGAAGACTAGATGACCATGGAGGTCATCTCTGCTATTCCAACTCTGAGAATACATGACATTTGCCGTATGGATCAATGAAGGAAGGAAATAGCATTCCAGTGTTACTATTGTGAAGAGTGGCAAACAATTCAAAGAGAACACTAAACTCCAGAATCAGAATCAATTTATAAAAGAAAAGGCGATTTTCTGGATTTTGTTAGTCAAATTTCTAGGTGGAAATTACATTTTGTACTCAGTGTTTCATCAATGCAATTTTAATTCCCTTAAATGTTGATTTTATCAATTTCAATTGATTAATCAATACTAATTAATTTAATTTAGCTTAATTAAGATGTCTTGAGTATCAGTATATAAAAAATATGGTCCCATATACTATATAGAAAGGAATGAAAGTGAAGAAGTATGTCCCTAACTTCACAGTAAGAATAACACATTCTCACAAATGAACATAATACAAATAGGTGAATCAAAAAAGAAACAAAGTGAAATGAGAGTTCAAATGACTGAAACATGCCTTCTGGTTAGGATATATGAGGGGGAAAAAAGACTTCTTGAAAGAAATAAAATTTGATCCATGTCTTGAAGAATGGATGCTTTCACCTGGGGATGAGAAGGGAAGAAATTCCAGGCATTAAATATGGAATAAAAAAAAGACCTAAAGACAGGAAATAATAAGTCATGTTTAGTTTGAGAAACACAAGTAATCCAATTTGGCTGGAGTACAGAGTTGGTATAACAGACTATATGAATTAAATTGGGAGGGTAGGATAATAGATTTAAAATGAGATGATACCTTAAAGATTATCTGTACCAAGTCCCCTCATTTTGCAGATGAGACAACTGGAGACCAAAGACATTTAGAGACTTGTCCATACTCACACAGTTAATGAGGGATAGAATGGGGATTTGAACTCTTTGACTTCAAGCCAACCAAGTGTCCTTTAAACTATATCTATATATATCTATCTATATTTATTTATTGGAGGTAAATAAGGAATAAGGCTAAAATACTAAGCAAAGAACTTTATATGGAGAACTAATTTGGTAGATTGAGTAAAGGACTTTACTTGGTAGTAAGTATGCACTAAAGGTTTCAAAGCAGGAAATTCATTTGACAAAAGGTTATAAGTGCATAGAATTACTATAAGTATAGTTTTATTTTCATGACAAGCTAATATAATATATAGCTCTGACATGTCTCTGAAGCAGGGATCTTAATCTGAAGTATGTGGACCATTGATTTTAGGGAGTTCATAAACCTGGATGGGGAAATGAATAGTTTCATTAACTTTTTACATCCTTTGCAATCCTATATATTTTATTTTATGCATTTAAAAACATTGTTCTGACATGCATTTTTAGTTATGGCCAGTGGGGGAATTTGTTCTACAGTACTATGAGGGTTTTGTCTGGGGATTCTGGTGGTTTGGGAAGAGAGAGGGTTGGTTTGTTTTGTTTATTGGGAGAAAGTCAGCAGAAGAGACAAATTATAAATGCATGTAAAATACATGTTTAAACTCTTAAAAAATAAAAGATCACACAAAAGGATTCTTAGATTTTACCAGACTCCCCAAAATACAGAACAGATTAAGGATCCCAGCTGTAGAGGCTTCTTAAAACAGCTAAATGTGGGAGGGAAGGTCTTGCTGCTATTTTTCATTACATCAAGGGCCATCCCAAACAAGGCCAGAGAGTATAGAAGGCCTCGAGAGGCAGCAGAATGGGATGGTATCAACAGAACAAGGAATGAGTGAATGGCTCCTTCACTACGGGGTCAACACCATACTGTAGCCATATCTGGGCCCCAGCACACATACATCTGTAGTTGTGCTAGCATTTGTAACCAAGGTGCCTTATATTGACCACACTGTGGAATCTTTAATTAACTACTTCTCTCTAACCTAGGTGGTCCACAGACAAGTGTAACAAATGAAACAAGAAATCTCTTCTACTCACCCAAGATAAATCCATTTAGGAAAATGAGTTATGATGGATTTTGTTTTTAAGCCTTTGATACAGTCCCTTGTTTGAGGTCTCATTCATCTTTCCTAAGCCTCCAACCAAAGTGTACAGATTCCGTTCTTCTAAAGAAGGTGACATTGTGGGGCGTCATTGTTTTGTTCCAGGGACAAGATTAATCTGGTGCTTAAGGTATCAATATTTCAATCCTCAGAGTGATTATATATAACTCAAATAACTCAAAAGCAATGCCATAGATTTAGAAGTGGGTCTTAAAAAAAATCTCTAAATCATTTCTGTTCTTTAAACACATCTGTGGCCAAACATCAAAAGGGATTTCCCTCTCTTTGCAGCTAAAAGTTGGCTAGTTTTCAAAGGCATCTCATATTTTACCAAAAACTAAAAAGCCCAAGATTCCCAAAATTTTGTGGGAGTGGGTGGCATGTGGCATTAAGAAGAGAAGGTACCTTACATGAATGAAAAATGACAAAAGTATATTTTGTTCAAATCTTACTTCAAAACTACTCAGCTTAAAAACCTCTATGCCAAGTTCCAACACGAAAAAATGGGACTGTAATGGATGTGCTAACCACCTTTTATCTAGAGCTACCTGAATGCAACAGAGCTGTTTAGAAAGATGATGATGTGTTTGAGTTCTTAAGCATGAAGGCTGCATAACATGTTAATGGTCAATGTGCAAGTTCTGTCTTAGTGACAGAAAAGCCAAATAGTCCAGGGAAGTCTCCTACCTTGTTCTAGAAACCACAACCCCTTTTATTCTATAATGAACTTACGGCACTAATGGCATGATTTAGGAGTGCATTTATTACATAGTCTCAATAAACCAACATAAATTATAAGTATAGCATAATTAAATATTAAAGGATGCCAAATTCAGAGGGAACATTTCTTTCACCTTTCCTTCTCTGGATGTATTCATCCTCCATGTTGGTTCCTCTCTTAGAAAACATCCATATGACAAAGACTTTGGGTATATCAAGAGAAGCAAGAAATTGCATATATTCTTTTGTTTTTAAACACTTATTAATATTCATTTTTAACGTGGTTACAAGATTCATGCTACTTTCCCCTTCACCCCCCGCACTCCCTCCACCCATGGCCGATGCACATTTCCACTAGTTTTGTCATGTGTCCTTGATCAAGACCAATTTCCAAATTGTTGGTAGTTGCATTGGTGTGGTAGTTTCGAGTCCACACCCTCAATCATGTCCACCCCGACCCATGCGTTCAAGCAGTTGTTTTTCTTATATGTTTCCTCTCCTGAAGTCCTTCCTCTGAATGTGGGCAGCGTTCTTTACCATAAATCCCTCTGAATTGTCCTGGGTCATTGTATTGCTGCTGGTACAGAGGTCCATTACATTCAATTTTACCACAGTATATCAGTCTCTGTGTACAATGTTCTTCTGGCTCTGCTCCTTTCGCTCTGCATCTGTTCCTGGAGGTCTCTCCAGTTCGCCTGGAACTCCTCCAGTTTATTATTCCTTTGAGCACAATAGTATTCCATCACCTGCATATACCACAGTTTGTTCAGCCATTCCCCAATTGAAGGACATACCCTCCTTTTCCAGTTTGTTGCCACCACAAAAAGCGCAGCTATAAATATTTTCGTACAAGTCTGTTTATCTATGATCTCTTTGGGGTACAAACCCAGCAATGGTATGGCTGGATCAAAGGGCAGGCATTCTTTTATAGCCCTTTGAGCGTGATTCCAAATTGCCAGCCAGAATGGCTGGATCAGTTCACAGCTCCACCAGCAACGCATTAATGTCCCAATTTTGCCACATCCCCTCCAACATTCATTACTCTCCCCTTCTTTCATTTTAGCCAATCTGCTAGGTGTGAGGTGATACCTCAGAGTTGTTTTGATTTGCATTTCTCTAATTATTGGAGATTTGGAACACTTTCTCATGTGCTTATTGATACTTTTGATTTCTTTACCTGAAAATTGCCTATTCATGTCTCTTGCCCATTTATCAATTGGGGAATGGCTTGATTTTTTATACAATTGCTTTAACTCCTTGTATATTTGAGTAATTAGACCCCATCAGAGTTTTTTGTTATAAAGATTTTTCCCCAGTTTGTTGTTTCCCTTCTGATTTTGGTTGCATTGTTTTTGTTTGTACAAAAGCTTTTTAGTTTGATATAATCAAAATCATTTATTTTACATTTTGTAATTTTCTCTAACTCTTGCTTGGTTTTAAAACCTTTCCTTTCCCAGACATCTGACAAGTATACTATTCTGTGTTCACTTAATTTTTTTTATAGTTTCCCTCTTTATATTCAAGTCATTCACCCATTCTGAATTTATCTTGGTGTAGGGTGTGAGATGTTGATCCAGACCTAATCTCTCCCATATTGTTTTCCAAATTTCCCAGCAGTTTTTGTCAAATGGTGGATTCATGTAACAAAAGTTGGGCTCTTTGGGTTTATCATACACTGTCTTGCTGATGTCATTTATCCCCAGTCTATTCCATTGATCCTCCTCTCTATCTCTTAGCCAGTACCATATTGTTTTGATGACTGCTGCTTTATAGTATAGTTTAATATCTGGTACTGCCAGGCCCCCTTCCTTCACATTTTTTT
>NW_025352198.1:0-7058 GCF_016433145.1 Gracilinanus agilis
GAAGGAAGGAAGGAAGGAAGGAAGAGAGGAAAGAAGGAAGGGAGGAAGGGAGGAAGGATATTTAACTTCTTTGGCTCTGATATCAGATGAGAGCTCTACAACCCTAAAAAAAATTCAGTCATATTATATCTGTCCCTCACCAAAAATGAAAATCAATCTTTAGAAGAAAATAGAAGAAAGCAATCCATGCTGTACATTGAATTCTCTAAGAGACAGCTTCTGTGTTATAACTGTAATATAACAACAAATTATTGCAGGGTGACCTAGGTCTTAAGGGAGAAAGTTGTGAGATACTTACAGGTTTTGCTGGTGGAAATTCCGTGACCGTGTTCTTCTCGTGGACGATGGGGTTCGTCCGGACTGGAGACAGCGGCCGCACAGGGGCTGGGGAAGCAGGCTTGTCAGGTTGTGAAACAGCTTTCTTCCCTTTAGGTCCCTCGCTCGAGTCTGAAGGAGCCCTCTTCACTCCAGCCATGCCACCAACTAGGATAGAAAACACATAAAACAGGTCAGAGCCAGGAGAACGGGCTGCTACCATTACGACCACCGAGAGGCAACGGGTTCTAGCCAACGCTTTCCCCTTAAAGCAGACACGTCAAACTCCCTGTCTGCCTGAACAAGATTAAAATGTAATTGGAAAATGTTTAACAAAATAAATAACTAAATAATACTGCACAGATAATGCTCATTTGTGGTATGCTAAGTTAACGTGTGGCCTGCAGGTATCTGTTTCTATTTGAGTTTTACACCGCAGCCTTAAAGGGAAAGCTAGACAGGGGCTTCCCCAGATATGGAGTCTGTTGCCCAAATCTTTTCCAAAGGTACACTTGCCAAACTAGACTGAACAAATTTGAGGGGTAACCCCCAGCTACCACCCCCAAACAGTAAAATAAAAATAATAACAAATATGCTTTAAAATTATCTCATTAGATCCAGGCCTGGAAACAAGGAGGTCCTGGGTTCAAATGTGACCCAGGTGTGACCCTGGGCAAGTGATTTAACCCCTACTGTTTAACCTTTACCACTCCTGCCTTGGAACCCCAATATACAGCATTGATCCTAAGCCAGAAGGTAAGGGCTGTTTAAAAAATTCTCTCATTTGATTGATTTGATTAGCCTATTCCTAGATATTAGCTAAAAATGTACACTCTCCCTCTACCATGGTCATAAACATCCTGGAGTGTTTTGGGACTCCTCCAGTGCAAAAAAATCGAAGCAGATTGAAGAAACCCATTACGTTATCCCTCCCGCCTCCCTCCAGTCGGATGTACGAGGGCTAAGCAGGAGCCCAAAAATCTGCCGTCAAAGGGTTTGGATGAATAAATTCAGAGGAAGACCCATAGAAAAGTAAAAAATGATTAAGGATAGAGGGAGGAGAGAAGGGAGAGATGGGAGGATGAGGGAAGAAGTAGAGAAGACAAGGAGCAGAAGAGCAAGATAGACAGACATTCAGCAAATCTGGCTTCAGACACTTCCCAGCTGGGTGACTTTGGGCAAGTCACTTAACTCGCTGCCCAGCCCTTATCGCTTTTCAGCTGTCAACTGAGGATATAAAAACAAAACAAAAACAATAACATTCAGAGCTAACAGGAAATCGGAGGTCATCTAACCCAACCCATTTTCTAGAATCAGAGAGAGAAAGTAAAGAATAATCATCAGGCACAAGCGATATAGGACTACCAGAGTAGCTAGGGAGGGCAGTGGATAGTGTCAGGCCTGGAGGGAAGAAGACTCCTCTTCCTGAATTTAAATCTGGCCTCAAACACTTACTAGCTGTGAGACCCTGATCAAGTCACTTAACCCTGTTGGCTTCAGTTTCCTCGTCTATCAAATGAACTAGAGGAGGAATGACAAACCACCCCAGAACCTCTGCCAAGAAAGTGGCTAGCTACGTGACTCTAGGCAAATCCCTTTTCTCTTTTTTAACCCTTACCTGCTGTCTTAGAATCTATACTAAGTATTGGTGCCAAGGCTGAAGAGCAGTAAGGGCTAGGGAATGAGGATTAAGTGACTTGCCCAGGGTCACCCAGCTAGGAAGTACCTGAGACTAAATTTGAACCCAGGACCTCTCAACTCCTGGCCTGGCTCTCCATCCACTGTGCCACCCAGCTGCCCCCTCCAGATACTTCACTTAACAAACCTCAGTTTCCTCATCTGTCAAAGGATCTGGAGAAGAAAAGGGCAAACCAATCCAGTATCTTTGCCAAGAAAACCCCAAATACGGTCACAAAGAATCAAAAATGACTCAACAACAACAGCGTAATAGCCAGAATTCCACAGAAGGTCTTAAAACCAATGCCCTTTCCACTCCATCAAGCAGTTTCTCACAAATACATTTCCTGGAGGAATGGGGAATTCTCACTGAATGGATGGAGCTCCACCACCAGCAAGGGCTCACAGTGAACCGCACAAAGCCCCTTTGGTCTGGACCAAAGAACCAGACCAGGATTCTGCCCCACCTCCCCCAAAGCCACAGCCTCGAGCATTCTCCAGTGGGCTCTTCCAGTGGCCGACCAGAGACGGGGCAGTAAGAGAGGTCGCAGGGGGTGCCAAAGGATCATAGACACCAAGCAGGAAGAGACCACCCCTCCTCTCTCCCTTCAGTTTACAGCTAAGGAAACTGAGGCAGCCTAAAAACGAGGTGACTTGCCCAAGGCTGCACAGCGAGCAAGTGTCTGAGGTAGGAAATGGACCCAAGCCATCCCTGACTCCCATGTCCAGTCCGTCACCAACTTAGAACTTGGATGATACAGAGGACGAGCTTTGGCCTACCATCCCCACAATGGTGGAAACACACAATGGGCCACGGAAGTCCCAAAGAGGGGATTTTTCTATTGAACTGCAATAAAGAAAAATAGATTTCCTCAGGGCTGGAAGAGTGGGGGCCCAGGGGGGAGGAGGAGAAAAACAGAAAAGGAAAAAAACGAGGGAGAAGGGAACACAGACGTTGGCACTGTTCCCAGAGTCCCTGTTAAGTTTTGAACGGGAATGTCTACGGCTCAGATTAGGAATGTGGACAAAGGAGGTGGGGAGGGAGCTGTTAATAAAAGGCTGAGCCCAGCAGAGCTAGAGGGGAAATCATGGGTGAGTGGAACACAATAGTGGCTGGAAGAGAAGCTTTGGGAAAGGTCAGACCACTAGAGATAGGGGCTCCTGCGGGCACAGCCCCTTCTTTGAGGCACCCCTAGACACCGCCATTGAAACAGGGACTGCCCCTCTACCCCTGTTTAGAATAGATCTTCCTTTTAAAAAGCAAAGGACCAGCTGTGTGACCCTGGGCAAGTCACTTGACTACCCTTACCACTCTTCTGCCCTGGAGCCAATACACAGTACTGACTCCAGGATGGAAGGTAAGGTTTTAAAAAAAAAAAAAAAAAAAGCAAAGGATCTAGCAAGAAGATGGGTCTCACAGGACTTGGCAGCTAATGAGCACACTGGATGGAGTGCTAGACCTAATTTAGGAAGACTCATCTTCATGAGTTCAAATCTGGCCTCAGACTCTTACTAGCTGTGTGATTCTGGGCAAGTCAATTTCTTCATCTGTCAAATGAGCCAGAGATGGAAATGGCACAAATCACTTTGTTTTTCCCAAAAAACAACCCCTCCCCCCACCGGTGAAGGGGAAAGTAAAAATGTGAATCATGGGAAATTTTTCTAAAAAAATCAAATATTTAAATCTTAAAAAAAAAAAGAAAAGAAAAGAAAAGGAAAGGAAAAAACACCCCCCCAATGGGATTTGGTTTTATACAATTATTTATTTATTATTATGTATAAGATGACTCACAGAAATGAGTAATATGGAAATATGTTTTGCATGATAACTCATTAATAACTCAGATTGAATTGCCTGCCAGCCCCAGGAGAAGGGAGGGAGGCAATATGGAATCATATAACTTCAGAAAACTTATGTGGAAATTTGCTATTAAAATAAAAAATTCAAATTAAAAAAAAGCCAACAAGGCCATGAAGAGTCAGACACAACTGAAACGACTGAACCGAACTTAAAGGAAGGACTTGTAGCAGAAGACCACAAAGCAGACTTTCAGTGTCACTAATACAACCTCAGGCTTTACTAGCACAATAACAGTAGCAAACATTTATAGAGTTCTTTGGGTTCCCAAAGTGCTTTTTATATATATATTATCTTAGTTAATCTTCACAACAACTCTATGAAATGGGGGCTGTTATTATTATCCCCATTTTACAGATGAAGATGCTAAGGCTGAGATGGTTTAAGTGACCTGTGCGTGGTCACACAGCTAACAAAAGTCAGAAGCAGAATTGAAACTCGGGACTTCCTGACTCCAAGTCCAAGCACTCTCCCCGCTGTCACCGAGCTGCCTGAGCACCTATTACCTAGGATCAATGCATGCCTTTCAGTAAGAGAAAGGGAAGGCAGGGCTGTTGTGAGGATTAAATCGGACAATAATTGTAAAGCACTTAACATAGTGCCTAGCACATAGGAAATGCTATGTAAATGTTAGCTATTATATTTATTATGTTATATATTTATTATATATTATATTTAATATATTAGTTATTGCTAGGGAACACAGTGGAAAGAACATTGTACTTAGAATGGGGAAGACTCATCTTCCTGAATTCAAATCTGACCCCAGACACTTACTAGCTGTGTGACCCTGGGCAAGTCACTTAACTTCATTTGCCTCAGTTTCCTCAGCTGTCAAATGAGCTGAAAAAGGAAATGGCAAACCACTCCAGTATCTTTGCCAAAAAAAATCCCAGTCACCACAAATAGTCAGACATGACTGAAAAACGATTGAATAACACATTGTTATTATTATTAATTCGCCTAACTGAGGCAGACAGGAGTTGGTTGACTTGCCCAGAGTTATGAACTGGTGGGTATCTGAGGTTGGATTTGACCTTAAGTCTTTGTGGCTCCAGAGCTCTATCCCCTCCATCACCCAGTTTCTATTATTGTTTTTAGTGGGGTTTTTTAAATCCTTACCTTCTGTCTTAGTGTGAATTCTAAGACAGAAGAGTGGTAAGGGCTAGGCAATTGAGAATTAAATGACTTGTCCAGGGTCACACAGCTAACACTGGTCCTCCTGGCTCTATGCCTGTGCTCTATCTGTTACGCTATCCAGCTGCTTCTATTATTTTGGTACAGTTGTTATTGTTATATTATTATTTTATCATGATCAATTTTTAAATTAACTGTGTACAAATTAACAAATTAAATTAACATCATTTTAAAAATTAAATGTGTACAAACCAAAAGAGAGAGAGAGAGAGAGAAGGAGGGAGGGAAAGAAATGGATCATCCTTGCGTTGTTTAGATTGGATAAATAAACAAGAGGAGGAATGTTCTGTGCATTCCTATTTCAAGTAGAGAAACAACGATCTCTAATTCTGGAGAACGGATTGAACTTTATCTTCTTGGCCTCAAAGAGCAGAACTGGAACCATGTTGGAAGCTCCCCACTATCTGAAAAACCCAGTGAGCTGCCTCATACAACAGAGAGAGCTCCTTGGTCCAGGAAGTCTACCGAAAAAGGTTATTCATTAAATGGTGAGCTCCTTGAGGGCAGGAACTGCCTTCCTTTTCCTTGTATTTGTATCACCAGTGCTTAGTTCAGTGCCCAGCCCACAGGAAGTGTTTCATAAATGTTTGTTGCCTTCATGACCCATGTTCCACTATCTTCTTGTTCAATTGTTTCAATCGTGTCCACTCATCGTGACCCCTTTGGGGATTTTCTTAGCAAAGAAACTAAAATGATTTGCCATTTCATTATGCAGCTCATTTTGCAGATGAGGAACTGAGGTCAGCAGGGTCAAGTGATTAGCCCACGGTCATCCAGCTAGTTAGTGTCTGAGGCTGGATTTGAACTCCTGAAGATGAGTCTTCCTGACTCCAGGTGCAGTGCTCTATCTTCTGCACCACCTACCTGGCTGTCCCCAGACCCATACCCCTATAGAATTATTGGGGGCCACAAATAGAATTCTTTTTTCTAACTCTTACTTTCTGTCTTAGTAACAACTCTAAGAGGGAAGGGCAAGGGCTAGGTAAGCAGGGTTGTGTGCCTTGCCCAGGGTCAAACAGTATTTGAGGTCAGATTTGAATCCAGGCCATCCCAACTCCAGGTGTGACTCTCTATCTGCCATGCTACCTAGCTGCCTCTAACAAATATAATTCTAACCCAGTACCTCTCTTAGAGACTGAAGGAAATATTCTCCAGCCTTGGTCCTGGACTCTGAATGTCCGTTCACCAGTGACTACTTCTTCCTTCTTTCCACAGAGATGAGTCAGATCCAAATCCTATCTCTCCAGGCCGCCCATATGGCATACCTTTATCTATCTAAACAATCTCCTACAAAATTCCCCGTACCTAGGCATCTTACATACACAAAGCAGGTTAGAGAGCCTGGCGGAGGTAAGGGAGAGTCGTTAAACTGAAAACCGAACCATTTCCTTCCTAGCTCTCAAAGCAAGAAAAAGAGCAGCCGTGCCCAAGGATTAGGGCAGTGATGGCGAATCTTTTAGAGACTGTGTGCCGTACCCCACCCCAGACTGAGTGCAGAGTCCCACCCCCACCCCCACCCCCTTACCCCAGATGGAGAGAGTGGCCCAAGTGCTCCACTCAGGGAAAAGAAGAAGCGCTTCCATTGGGTGGCTGGCCAGAGGGACTGGGAGGCATGGTGGAGGTGGGGAAGGGAGCAGCTCTGCCTGAGTCCCTCTGCCTTTCTGGCAGGCATCGGCACACGTGTCCACAGGGAGGCCTCTGCGTGCCATCTTTGGCACATGTGCCATAGTTCACCATCACGGGATTATGGGAAAGACACTAAGGAGGAAGGTAAAAGCAGACTGACTACTCACTGGGTGACCGGCCGTGGAAATAATTGTAATACTGGGAGACATAAGTCAGAATGCTCAATCTATCTGGAACCTTGAGGGCCACCATATCCTCTGCTTCCAACAGGGCTGGTATCCCCAGTTGCTCCTCAGCCACCTGGAATGCCTATAACAGATAGGAAGGAGGACAAAGACATAAGACACCTATTAGACGAGACAGGCAGTCCCTCAGGGCACTTCAC
>NW_025352199.1:0-8882 GCF_016433145.1 Gracilinanus agilis
TATATATATATATATCTTACTGTGAGATGGAGATTCAACATATTTTCTTTGATTAGATCTCATTCTTTTTTTATTTGTCACATAATAAAATAATAAATGTGATCAATTTAATTATTTTCTTTGGAAATTAGAGTTAATTTAGGTTTGAAAAGTTACTTGTTTATATATTACATATATATTATATTTGAATTTTTTCTAACACAATTAGTGATGCTGAAATTTTTAGTTCACTAATTCATTTCCCCTTGAAATTTTTTTTTAATTTTTTTTAAAATTAGTGAATGATTCTCTGTACATTAATCACATTAAATGAATAATGAATAAAATCACATGGAGTTTTTTAACCAATAAAATTGAGGACATATTTAATGTATGTCAAGTCTTTTATAATATTACAATATTGTATAAAACTTTCACAGGTTGTTTCTATAAAACTCCTGTTATGATGCCCTATTATGGCAATGAATTAATATAAAATCATCAAAAGAAATGCTAACAGATATTAATACTAAGGTTCTGCCATGCTGAGGCTTCAAGTACACACTGAGAAAGAGACCATCAGTTTTGGTAGACCAGGTAGACCAGCTCATCATCATTATTCTTTGGCCATTGAAACTTATATAATAAAGTAAAACATAGAATGACCCACAGTTCTATGCAAATATTTTCTGCTTTGTAAATAACCAAAATAATTCTTATGACATCTGCAAATTCTAATAAATGCTGCCCAATAAATGTGAGATACTTGTCCAATAAGCAATGAATCAGCTTATTTCTGGAAAAGTGAATCATATCAATATTGAAATTAACATCACAAATAATAACTAAAGTTATAAGGAATTTTTAATGGTAGAGTGATTTGCATTTATATCAAAGTAAAAGTGAATTGTTCTAATTGAATTTATTTTGTATATAAAGGCAATAGGACATAATGATCAATCACTCATTAATTATCAAATTTTTTAAAGCATATACTATGTTCTCAATAACTGTGCTAGGCTAGAATAAGATATGATAGATACAAATAAAAGATATGAGGAAAAAGAAATGAAATAGTCCCTGCTCCAAAGGAACTTAAATTTTTATTAGTGGAAGTAATGATTATATTTATAGATGCATACTAAATTGGTAGATGTGTATGAAGTTATATGTAAATACACAAAATAAAATAAATTACATTTTTGAGAGGAGATATTACAACCTGGAGGCAAACTAAAAGGCAAAGGAAGTAATATGGATGAGGCTCTAAAAAGAAACAGAGAAGAGTCCCACTGAAATACTAGATATCAAAAATATTCCTAAGAAGGAAATTGCAAACTATTTATTAAATTCTGATTTAGATATTCAAAAAATTTGAAAAGAAAATCAGTTCAAACAAATAAGGATGAGTCAAACACAAAATCAGAGTGTTTAGTAGATCTTGGAACAAAAAATATTTCTAGTGATCTGGGCTCACAGTCATGATCTCATTTGTTACTTATTTGTATTCACTCCAAATATTAATGTTTCCAAATCTTATCTTTTCTATCTTCTCAACATCTCATATATCTTCATTAGAGGTAAGATCACCCTTTCATCTTTGATACTACTAATTTGACTCTCTTATTTCATTTTTTTTATTAGATTGAATAGTACTTTTCCTGTTTTATTTGTTTTTCCAAAGTACCAGTTGCTAGGCTTATTTATTGATTCAACAGTTCTTTTACTTTCAATTTTATTAATTTCTCTTTTGATTTTTAGGATTTCCAATTTAGCTTTTACCTGGTGATTTTTTATTTGTTTTTTTTTCTAATTTTTTTAAGTTGTTAGCCCAATTCATTGATTTCCTCCTTTATTTTGTTGGTATAGGCACAAACAATATAAATTTTCCTCAGAGTACTGCTTTGGCTGTATTCCATAGATTTGGATATGTCTTTTCATTGTTACACTCTTGAATGAAGTCTGTAACTATTTCTATGGTTTCTTCTTTGACCTGCCTGTTTTGAAGAATTAGATTATTTAGTTTCCAATTAATTTTAAATTTGCATTTCCATGGACTCTTGTTAATTATAATTTTTATCACATTATGATCTAACAAAATGACATTTATTATTGTTACTTTTCTGGATTTATTTGCAATATGTATATGCCCTACTATGTGGTAGATCTTTGTATAAGTAACATATACTGTTGAGAAGAAGGTATATTCCTTTTTATCCCTGCTCAATTTTCTCCAGATATCTATTAACTCTAATGTTTCTAACACTTCATTTACTTCCTTTACTTCTTTCTTATTCTTTTTTATTTATTTTTTGGTTTAATTTATCTAGTTCTGAAAACAGAAGATTGAGATCTCCCACTAGTATGGTCTTACTATCTATTTCCTCCTTGAGTTCTTTCAATTTTTTCTTTAGAAATCTAGATGCCATACTATTTGGTGCATAAATGTTTAGTATTGATATTACTACATTGTACCTTTCAACAAAATGTAATTTTTAATCAGATCAATTTCTACTTTGGCTTTGACTGGTGTCATGATTGCTACTCCTGGCTTTTTTACTTTAGATGATGCACAATAAATTTTACTCCAGTCTTTTACCATGAATCTGTATGTGCTACCCTGCCTCAAATGTGTTTCTTGTAAACAACATATAGAAGGATTCTTATTTTTAATCCACTCTGTTGTCTACTTCTATTTAATCAGTGAGTTCTTCCCATTCACATTCAGCATTATGATTCCTAACTCTGTATTGCCATCATATTATCCCCTTTAAATCCTGCTGTATTCCTTTTAACTTTGTTCTTCTTCACCAGTATTTTGCTTTTTGTTACCCTTCCAGTTCCCCCTCTCTTACTCCCTACTTCCCTTGTCTTGTTCCCTTTCTAATTTTCTGTAGGATAAGATAGAATTCTATAAACCACTGAGCATATTTGTTTTTCCCTCTCTGAGTCAGTTGCAATGAGAGTAAAGTTTAAACATAGCCCATCGCCACCCTTATCCTCCCCTCTCTATTGATTTTTCTAGATTCTTTATATCAACTCTCTCTTTCAGCCCTTGATTGACTTTTTGCATGTCATTCATATGCATACCTATCATATCATACATATTGTTCCATATCATCACATTTACATATACATCATATCACCATATACCATGATATAAATCATATTTTCATAATCAACTTATTTCTTCACCCTCTTTCTGAGTAAATTCTTTCTATCTTGTCTACTATTAAGAGTAATTTTTTTGAAAATTACGGAAGTTTTATTTCCATGCAGAAGTATATACATTTTGAACTTAATCAGTTAAATTTTCTCTTACTTATTTACCTTTATGGGCTTCTCTTGGATCTCATATTTAGTCTTCAATTTTTTTTTTGTTAATGTCTGGCTTATTCCTGAGGAATGCTTGAAAATCTTCTATCTTTTTATGTGACCATTTTTTCCCCTGAAAGAAATTTCAAAACTCAATATTGTTTTGCAGGTGACTTTGGGTTGTAAACCCAAATCTTTTCTGAATACATGTTCCATGCCTTATGGTCCTTTACTGTAGAGACTGCTAGGTCCTGAGTGATCCTGATTGTAGCTTGATGGTATTTGAATGGCTTTTTTCTGTCTGCTTAAAGTATTTTTTCATTGGTTTGATGGTTCTTATTTAGTTGCTATGTTCCTGGAGGTTGTCAGTTGTTTTCTGGAAGCAATCTGTGAATTCTTTCCATTTCAATTTTATTTTCCTGTTTGAGGATCTCTGGGAAGTTATCTTTTATTATTTCTTGTAGTATGATATCCAAGGGGTTTTTTTTTGTTCATGGCTTTCAGGTAGTCCAATAATTTTCAGATTATCTGGTCTATTTTTAGATGGGTTGTTTTTTTCAATAAGGTATTTCATGTTTTCCTCTGTTTTTTTTCATTCCTTTGATTCTGATTTATTGTTTATTGAGTTATCATGAAAACATTAGTTTCTAGATGGTCAATTCTGATTTTTCTGGCCTAGTTTTCATCTGTCAGCTTTTATTTCTCCTTTTTCAATTGTTCCATTTCTTCTTGAATCACTTTAATTTCTTCTTGCATTTCTTTCCTTTCTTCTTGCATCATTTTCCTTCCTTCTTGCATCACTTTCATTTCTCTTCTGCACTTTTTTCTACCTCTCTTAATGGGTTTTTGAAATTTTTTTTGAGCTCTTCTGGACTCTGTGTCCATTCCATAATTTTCTTTTGGATTTTATGTGTGTTTTCTTTGCTTTTGCTGTCCCCTTCTTTGTCTCCACCGTGCTCTTTGTCTCCATAAAACTCTTTAGAGTTAGGTGCTTTTTTGTTTGCTCATTTTTACTATCTATTTAGAGGTAGGCTCTGTTTTCTGGGAAGTTTGGGTACACTATTAAACTTCATCTTTCCTTGATGCTATTTTTTTTGCTTATTTTCTGGGTTGTTATGAGTTTACCAGATGATATGAGGGCTGAGTGCTCTGATAGTCCCCTTCCTGTGCTGATTCAATTGACCCTCCAGATATTACTAGCTGAGGTGTAACCTTTTATTCTCAGTCTGTACTTGATCAGGTCAGGTGCTGATCAAATTCTAGTTCCAGGGTTATTTGCACTTTTTTTGCCTCAATGTCTTCTTGATTCAATCAGGTACACCCTTGACTGCACTGTCCTGAAGCTCCACCCTTAGTTTTGGACAAAATGATCCTAGGGAGGCTCCCTCTAAGAACTGTGTCCTTACCCCAAACTGGATTATATCCTCATCCCAAACCCAGACTGGAATTCCTGGTTTTGTTCTGGGCCCATGCAGATTGGCTCCATTCAGTCCAGATTGCTCTGGGTTGGGACTCCAGACTTCTCAACAGGTTTGAAATTTCAAGGGGTGTGAGTTGGCTTGGACCACTACTTGCCCTGGCAGGATCTCAGGCTGGATAGGTAGGGCTTAAGCTCACAACTTGAGAGCAGATTGTGGGTTTGGGGTGTGTGGTTTTTTTCTTGGCTTGCTTTTCATTCTTTGCTATGCCTCCTGCTACCTCTACTCCCTTCTCACCTCAGTTCCCCATATGGTCTTTGCCTACGTTTTGGATTTTTCTTTTTTGAGAGTTGTTTCACTCTGTCTCCTTGTTTGTTCTTTAACACCTTTATTTGTTTTGTGGCAATACTTTACTCTCAGTTGAAAAGGATTTTATGGTGAAAAGGTATTGCTCTTCTAAAAAATTATTTTTATTATTTTTATTATTATTATTGTTTTGTGTACCTGCTGATGTGTTTCTGTTGGGTTTTTGTTGTTGTTGAAAATAAACTTGGGATGGCTTTTAAAAAAATATCCACACTATCAATTCTTAAGAAAAATGTCAATAATTAGAAAAAGCTAGAAGGCATCACTCTAATTTTCACACATAAACCTGAAACTACATGATAATGAAGTTCATCTTCAAACAACAGAACTTAAAAAAATTAATCTTTTCCCTGGCTTTTAATTTCAGTGTCTATATGATCTGTTGTAAGCACAAATGTTAACTTAAGAGCCTAGCCAAGTAATTGGGAAAAAGGAATACAAAACTCCTTTGTAATCTTTTGTAAAGTTCCAGTCATATGGTCTAATATTATATTTGGAGTGCTCAACCTCCATTCTCCTTTCTTGCCATTCTTCAGCACATGCCATGTTAAGAACATCTTGGTATCTGTTTACACATTATATAGCATCAGTTGCATTGAATTCATTTCCAAAGCCAGAAAAATATTGGATTCTTAAAACATCTCCAAATATAATTTCAGGAAGTGATAGCACATGAAGCTCATCAGCTAATTTTTCCACATCAGCCCACTTCATTATGTGTGTCTTGGCCATCATCAGCTTCTGGGCCCCAGAGGAGAAGTCCTGGCCAGCTGCTCAGAAAGATATGGATCATCATGAGGTTGGGGGTGGGGGTGGCAGTGGCAGCAGCAGTTGCAGCAGGGACAGTGGCAGCCTTCCTTCTTCCCTGCCCCCACCACCCCTTTTTCCCTGCCCCCAAGCAGTACACTCCTTGCCCTGTCCCTCTCTACTCCCCTTCCTGGCTCCAACCAGACAACACCCCAGCCCCCTGGTCCTCCTGCCCTCCTGCCTACAGGTCTCAGCTTCCTCCTTCCACCCCTCTCATTTATCACTATTCACAATTAATACACTCCAGACACATTCACCATTCTTCTCATCTGATTAGCATTCATGTATTAAAGGTATAAAATTATTTTGAATTTTTCTTGTAAGTATTGAGGAAACTTCACATAACTTGCACTGTGACAAAACTTCTTTCAAGTGCATATATTTTGTTTCTTCTAATTTATTTGCAAGTTCTTTGACATTGTTTTTAATTCTTTAGAATTTATGGGAGTCAAAGAACATGAGATGATTTGTAAGACTGTAAGAATTTTGAATTCTGAAGGCAGAAGAATTCAGATAAAAATTATCAATCTTCAAAGAAGTAGTTTTGAAACACTTTATTGCTATTCCTAAGAGGAAAGAGAGCTGCTTGTAGGGGCAGAATCAGTGAATAGCCTCTATTCCCAGAACAGATAGCACATGTCTGAGAATGAGAGCATCTGCATATCACTGGAAGTCCCAGATCTCCTATAGATTCAAAATTATATATTGTTTGAGACAAAGCTAGTATGAATCCAATGTAATACTACCTTGTTAGCTACAGCAATGCTATCAGACAGAGAAATACAGTCCATGAAACTATACTTAAAGATATCTGCTGGTTGCATATTGACTTAGATAATCACATACTTCATGTTTTTTTTATGGTTTTTATTTATTGTATTAAATATTTCCAAATCATATTTTAATCAGATTCCTCTTGACTCAGGAATGTCATGTTCAGGCATCTAATCTATAGGACCACAAAAGTAAAGAAAGATGTTTAGAGTCAGGTGAAGGGAAGGAATTATGTAACCCTAAAGGTATCCTTTCATCAAGACAGTGAAAAGGGGAAAGAGGGGCAGTGACAGTACTGTCAACTTGGTCTTCACTGCCTCAAAATCTGAAGTAATTTTGTTCTCAAAGAACCCCAAGTTCTTTGATATATAAGAGGCTTCACTTTCAATATAAACATCTTAATTGTGGGAGCTACAACTGCTGGGAACCATTCCTGTTTTTGAAACCAAAAGTGACTCTAATTCAATAATTTAATTCTATGTAATAAAAACCTCACATTCAATGTAAACTGCAAGAAAGTAATTGAGCAAATTATGCTTAGCACAAAATAAATGTATATTTACATTAAATGACTTAAAATATTTTCTCCATGATCTAAGAAAACAAAATTATTGTGTTTATCATTTGATTCAATGATATTCAATCAAGTTCTCTAATTATTTGAATTATTTTGACAAATTATTTTGCTGTTGATTTTTTTCATTGAATATCATGAGTTCATTTGAAACATTGTCTATATTAAATGTATATAGAGTGTATAACTTTCATTACTTTATAAGGTTGCTTTATATTTTCTTCTCAGCTATTTGCTTTAGGCACAGTCCTATGAATTTATTATTCACACCATGGATTTTGTTCATGGATAGAATTTAACATTGCAAGGTAATTCAAAGGCCATCTAGCAATAAATAAATAAGGAAGGTATGGTCTAGGATACTGAGTGAATTTCCTCAAATTATATGTCTAATGTGAAGAGCCAGAATGTGAAAAAAAAAAGCTTATTTTTCTCCAGAGCCAACATTCTTTCTACATATTAGATTGTCTTCCTATCCTGTTTACCCTTCCATTCCATTAAGACAAAGCTTAGTGACACAGTATTGTAAGGGGTAAAAAGGGGGTTTTGTTGGGTGAATATTAAAAAGGAATGGTTCCAGGGAATTGGATAAATATCAATCCCCAATGAGAAAACCTCAAGTCAAAAATGACTTTTATGGTAGTTTATTTACAAATGACAGGAGAGAGAGAAAGTCAAGGAAAATAGAGAGAGGGTAAGGTAAGATAATTACCCTAAAACACTCAATAATTTGTTCTGGTCCCTGTTCAACCCAGGCAGATCTAACTAGTCCTCAATTGGAGAAGGGGCCAAGGCAGAGGACCGAAGACCAGAGATGAATGAAACAAAAGCTTCAGAAACAAAGCATCTCTTGAAAGGAGAGTTCCTCAGAGAAATACAGGATGATTTAGTCTTTACACTCACCAAGTGTAATTCCAAGGGAAAGTTTAAGAGCAGTCTCACCTAGTCCAAGGTCTCAGCCAGTGCTCCTCCAGGTTGAAGACATGAACAAGAAGAGCTCCTTCAGGTCCAATACATGAACAAGAAGAGCTACAGAAAGGTGTCACTCCCTTTTAAAAGTGCTTCTTGCATTTCACTTTCTGTTCCTTCCTCCTAGTTTATGTGTCCAATCACAACAGATGTTTTTGCTTAGGACTGCCCTGAGGGCACTCTGTCAATTCTGATTCATTGTCCTTTTGGTGATTAGATTTGAGAATGTACAGGGAAGATTTAATTTCATTATCACATTATGTAGTTGTGGGATCAGGAAGTTCTCATTTTAAATATTTCCTCAGACATTTGTACATAGATGATCTTTGGCAAGTTACTTAACTTCTCTAAGATTCAATTTCCTCACTCAGAAATTAGTAGTATGTGTCTCACAGGATTAATGTAAGGGTCAAATATTATATAAAGTTCTCTGAAAATCTTAAAAGATTATGTAAATCTGTTTGTGTCTCTGTCTTTGTCTCTATATATAAATGTTCTCTCTATGTATACATACATATTTAATTATTTAAAAGGATTATTATTAGGATTACATAAGACAAAATTTGGAAATATCAGATATTAATATTATTTTATAATTGCTGCTTGAGCCAGTTATTTATTTGGATTGGGTAATGGAAAATGAATAATTATCTAAAATAATATAATATATAATTATATAC
>NW_025352200.1:0-1537 GCF_016433145.1 Gracilinanus agilis
TGCCTAGCATCTCGATTCCTGGTAGATACTGACAAGGGAGGTAAAGAGGACATACCTGAAACAATTCCTGTGGTAGAGTTTCCCATCCACCAGGTACCTTTGTACCAAGTGCACGTGTTTCTTGCATATAGCACAGGTGCTGCTCCTGGAGCCCCGGGGGCTGTCGCCGCCCGTGGGGACCCGGCCCTAAGGAAGAAGGAGACAGAGCTTGTCAGGTCAACTTCATGAGCCAGGAGCCTGGAAGGGATCAGGACCTAGAGGGAGCTCAGCCATAGATCTAATGATCTCTGAGAGGAAAGATTTACTGATAGGGCAAAAGAAGCACATAGCAAAGGGGTAGCTAGGTGGCTCAATGGATTGAAAGCAAGGAGCCAGGCCTAGAGACAGGAGGTGCTGGGTTCAAATCTGGCCTCAGACACTTCCTAGCTCTGTGACCCTGGGCAAGTCACTTAACCCCCATTGCCTACCCTTTACTGTTCTTCTGCCTTGGAACCAATACACAGCATTGATTCCAAGATGGAAGGTAAGGGTAAAAAAGAGTAAAAAAAAATTTTTTAAACATTATTCTTGAGGGGAAGCTATATGCTTCAGTGGATAGAGAGGCAGGTCTCAAGACAGGCTCAAATCTGGCCTCAGATACTTCCTAGTTGTGTGACCCTGGGCAAGTCACTTAACCCCCACTGCCTAGCCCTTACCGCTCTTCTGCCTTGGCAATGATACATAATATTGATTCTAAGACAGAAGACAAGAGTTTAAAAAAAAATTATTCTGAGAAGGGGTCCCTAGACTTCCCCAGACTTACAAAGGAGTCCATAACTTAAAAGGTGAAGAATCCCCGAGCTAAAGAAAATAATCCCAGAAAAATCCATAGGCATCATCTGTAAAAGGAATATAATCATAGCACCTACCTCCCCGGGATTGCTGAGAGATTCAAATGAGGTAATAATGGTAAAGCACTCAGCACAGTGCCTGACTCATAATGAGGACTATATATGTGTTAGCAGTTGTCATTATCACTGTTATTCTTATTATTATTCCTTTTAAATAAGGAAATTAGATAAATAAACCTGCCTCCATTCTGAATGTAGAGAAAAATAAGTCCCTTCTCTTTCTGAACCAATCTGAGGACTTCATAGACTGAGATGTAAGATTTTTCAGGGTCTTGAATCCTATCAGAAATAGAAAAGAATGGAACTGGGGGCAGCTAAGTAGTACAGTGGATCGAGCACCAGGGTTGGAAGCAGGAGGACCTGGGTTCAGATCCAGCCTGTAGATACATCCTAGCTGAGTGTCCCTGGGAGAGTCACTTAACCCTGTTTGCCTAGTCCTTGTTGTTTTATATTAGAGTTGTTACTAAGACATAAATTAAGGGGAGGGAGGGATGGAGGGATGGAGGAAAGGATGGAAGGAAGGGAGGAAGGGATGGAGGAAAAAAGGAAGGGATGGAGGAAAAAAGGAAGGGAGGAAGGGAGGAAGGAAGGAAGGGAGGGAGGAAGGAAGGAAGGAAGGGAGGGAGGAAGGAAGGAAGGGAGGGAGG
>NW_025352201.1:0-1603 GCF_016433145.1 Gracilinanus agilis
TATTCACTATTATAATATTCACTATTATAGTAATCAGAAGAATAATTCACAGGGTGAGGGTGGAACACTAAATAATCTAAGATGACATGGGGGATGGGAAAGAGGGGATGAATAGCAGGGGATACCAAGAGAAACTTGAGTGAATAAGAAAATACGATATTCTATTACACACAAAGAGGGCATGGGAGGGAGAGGGGACAAATACCATTATAAGAAGGAGAGGAAGAGAGCATTAAGAGGTAATAATCAAACCTTACTCTTAGTGTAATCAACCTGGAGAGGGAAGAGTAGCTATACTATCCATTGGGACATAAAACTGTTATCTAACCCTTCTGAGAAAGTTAGAAGGGATAAACCAAGGGGAGCAGGGGAGTGGGGAGGTCAAAAAAAGGGAGGAGAGAAGAGGGAGGGAATTCATAAGGCCTTTAAAAACAAAAAGAGGGGGAAAAATAAGGGAGGGGGTAGAAAGGGAAGTTAATCAAGGGAGGGGATAAGGGATAGCGGCTCAATAGCAAACCACTGATTTAAAAGGAAAAAGTATAAGGAAAAAGGGGGTAGAAAGAGGGGAGGATTTGAAAATGTCAGCAAATGCACAACTGATGATTATAACTCTGAATGTGAATGGGATGAACTCGCTCATAAAACAGAAGCAAATAGCAGAGTGGATTAGAAACCAAAATCCCACCATATGTAGTATACAAGAAACACATATGAGGCGGGTGGACATACACAAGTTTAAGGTTCAGGGTTTGAGCAAAATCCTTTGGGCGTGAAATGAGAAAAAGAAGGCAGGAGTGGCTATTATGATTTCTGACAAAGCCAAAGTAAAAATAGATATGATTAAAAAAGACAGGGAAGGTCATTACATCCTGATTAAAGGCAGTATAAACATTGACGAAATAACACTGCTCAATATATACACACCAAGTGGCATAGCATCCAAATTCATAAAGGAGAAACTGGCAGAGCTCAAGAAGGAAATACATATTAAAACCATAATAGTGGGAGATCTAAATATTCCTCTGTCAGATCTAGATAAATCAAACCGAAAAATAAAGAAGAAAGAGGCAAGAGAGGTGAATGAAGTCCTAGAAAAATTAGATTTAATTGATATGTGGAGAAAAATAAATAGGGACAAAAAGGAATACACCTTCTTTTCAGCTGCACATGGCACATTCACAAAGATTGACCATGTTATAGGTCATAGAATCATTGCAAACAAATGCAAAAGAGCAGATATAATAAATGTAACCTTCTCAGATCATAATGCAATAAAAATAATAATTAGTAAGGGCACCTGGACAGGAAAATCAAAAACTAATTGGAAATTAAATAATATGATTCTTCAAAACCAATTTGTCAAAGAAGGAATCATAGAAACAATCAACAATTTCATTGAAGAAAATGACAATGATGAGACATCCTACCAAACTATGTGGGATGCGGCCACGGCAGTACTCAGGGCGAAATTTATATCCTTGAGTGCATATATTAACAAATTAAGGAGGGCAGAGATCAATGAATTGGGCATGCAACTCAAAAAATTAGAAAGTGAGCAAATTAAAAATCCCCAGATGAAAACTAAATTAGAAATACTAAAAAC
>NW_025352202.1:0-6291 GCF_016433145.1 Gracilinanus agilis
CCATATGACAGCCCTTCAAACACTTGAAGGCGGCGATCATGTCCCCCTTGAGTCCCCCCTAAGGATAATAACACCTGCCCTACCTACCTCTGTGGTGAGGTCGGAATGAGATAATGGATGGAAAAGAGCTTTGTAAGCCATATAGCAAAGAACAAATGCAAAGGATTGTTGTTATTTTATAAGTTTGTCAGTTGGTGTGAATAAGGCAATGTTTAACCCAAAGGAATTCATCTCTAAATGTGTGATTTCAGCAGGGGAGATACTTTTGGGTCCTTTTGCTGAGTCCAGACAATTCGAGGCACATAGGTCAGAGTCCGGCTACCTGTGAGGGCGATTCTAGGGCCAGTTTCCCTGGTCCAGGCTCCAGTTCTTAATGCGGAACCTCTCAGGCAATACAGGAAACCAAGAGCTAGAACTTGGGTCATTTCAGGCTGTGGGATGTGTTTGCAGAGCAATGCTCCCCAGCCAGGCCATCAATCACCTGCGGGTGCATCAGGGATTGGAGACAGTTACTGTCACACCTGCTGAGTCAGGCAGAGAGGCCCATCCATCACCGCCTGTTATTGGAGCACCCAGTGTCCCTTATCTGCTCTTCTCCCACCCACCACCGGCCCCTCGCTGTTCTTCCCTCATTAAGGGCTTGAGAAGTGGGAGGGGGGAGGGAAGCAGTGATTCTGGGGGGATGATGGGGATGTGGCTGCTTCCATTCACTAACCTGCTGCTGTTCCCCAGTGCCTGTTTCCTCGAGCCTCATGATAATTTTCCCGGCTCCCCTATTGAGGAGAAATAGTCAGAACTTAGAGCGTGGAAGCAGACTCTCAGACGTGGAAGGGCGAGTGGATCATGGAATGTCAGAGCTGGAAGGATCCCAGAACAGTGATTCTGAGGGCATTCGTTGCTAGAACCAAGAAAGCTAGACTATAGATCGTTAGAATATAGAATATTAGAGCTGGAAGGGAACTTGAAACGTAGAATGTCAGAGCTAGAATGGCTCTTAGAACCCTTACCTTTAGAACTTAGAATGCTCTAATTAATTATTAATAACTAATAATTATTCATAATAATCTAATTAATGTCCTAATGTTAGGACAGATTGTTAGAGCTGGAAGAACCTGCAGAGGATGAAGTGTATGATGTATGCAACATAGAATCCAGGATACTATTTATGTGTTGCAGTGGATACAGTGCTGTACTTGGAGTCAGAAAGTCCGGGGTACAAATTTTGCTCTAGACACTTGCTGTGTAATTCAGGGCAAGCCACAGAACCTCTATGTCCTCATATGTAAAAATGGGGATAATAATACCTCCTGAGGCACAGCTGGGTGGCTCAATGGATTGAGAACCAGGCTTAGAGACAGGAGATCCTGGGGTCAAATCTGACCTCAGACACTTCTTAGCTGTGTGACCCTGGACAGGTCACTTAACCCTCGTTGCCTAGCCCTTATCACTCTTCTACCTTGGAAACAGAGCGCAGTATTGATTTTAAGACAAAAGGAAAGAGTTTAAAGAAAAATTACACTTACTTTACAGAGTAATTGTGAGGAACAAACAAGATAATGTATGAGAGGTTCTGTTAACCTTCAAATGCTACGTGCATTCTAGCTATTCTTAAATGCCGATTCTTTTCAAAAATCTAATTTAATCCCCCCCTCCACACACACCCAATTAGATGTCAAAAACAATTTTCAATCTTTTGCAAAGAATATTGAGTCTGGAATTCTATCCCTCCCTCCCAACTGCCCACCCACCTTGAGTTGGAATCTCATACTGATTAAATGCCAGTTCTGTTAGAGCTGGGGATGGGGGCTTCAGAACTTAGAACATCAGGGTTGGAATCGCCCTTAGAACATAGGTTGGCAGAACAAAGGATGCTAAAACTGCTGGGATCTTTAGAATATAAGATGGTTGGACGCAGAATCTTGGAGCTAGAAGGGGTCTCGGAACGCAAACCTGTTAGAATGTGTGATGTCAGGATAGAGAACATGAAAGCACAGAATGCAAGAAAACTGGTAGAAACATTGAAGATGATCTACTCCACCCTCTTCATCTTAAAGATGAGGAAAATAAGACTTAGAGAGGGGACGGAGTTTTCCCATGCTATTAGTGTCAGGAGCTCTACCCCCCAAAAAAGGCAGGAGCCCCAGAAGATAAGCTGGATGATACCAAGAAGGCAGCTTGATGGTGTAGTGCAATGATGGGCAAACTTTTTAAAGAGGGGGCCAAAGGAAAGGAAATGCTCATCTGTCAGTCTGTTTCTAAGGCAACTCTTTCCAAGTTTCATTGAATTGTATCCTACTCATTGTATTTGTCAGATTAGGAATAATGACCTGTGGCTGGATAGAACATTTCAGGGGGCAGCATCTGGCCCTCTGCTGTAGTTTGCCCATCACTGGTGTAGTGGATTGAATGCTGGCCCACCTCAAACACTTACTAGCTGTTTGATCCTAGGGAAGTCCCTCAACAAAATCCTACCTGTTTCAGTTTCCCTATCTGTAAAATGGGTATAATAATTGCACTTACCTTCCAGAGTTGTTGTGAAATAATGTTTGCAGAATACTGAGTATAGTGCCTGGTATATAGTAGATGCTTAAAATATTTATTGACTGACAGGGAGGGGAATACAAAGAAGGAATTTTGGATGTTTAGTCTAGAGAAGACTGATGGAAAAAGTGAAAATTCTCTTCTAATAATTGATGGACCATCATATGATAAAGGAATTAGACTTCTGTTTGGCTTCAAAAGATAGAAATTGGTGGTGGCCATTATTGAAGCTACTGGAAAATGAGGTAGATACCATATTCTTGGATATCAGGAAAGCATTTGAAAAGATCTGCTGATAAACTTTAGGACAAGGTGAAGGATGGATTAGAGTGCAACTGAGTCTATTCAGGACTAGTTGAATAATTGGATTAAAAAAAGGAGCCATTCATGGATTGACATGGTAAAAGGAGCTGGATTCAGATTCTCACTCTATTGCTGTGGACTCTGGTCCTTAGTTTCCTCATCTAGAAATGGAAGAGATGAAACTAGATAATGTCCGAGGTCCCTTAGCTCTCTTGGTCTATGACCCTTTGACCCTATGATGTGGAGAAAGAGGGGCATCTTTTGTTTAGGGTCCCCTGTCTCCATATTCTTTCCCCTGGCCATTTTTATCAGTGTCTTAAATAGAAGCACAGATGTCACGCTTATCAAATTTGTGGATGACACAACGTTGAGAGAGAGAGCAAAAATGTTGGATGACATAGTTAGGATCCAAAAAGAACTTGACAGATTAGACTGATGGGCTAAATCTAATTAGATAAAAGTTAACAGGGAAAAATATAAAGTCTTGAACTTTCGTTAAAAAAAAGCACACAACCCAAGTGAGATTTTTTTCCTGTATGTGCAGGAGATGATGGTTCTCATAAGAAAGGGGAGAAGGGATGGACCTATGATTTTCCTGGTATAAGGAACTCAAAGGTGAGAAAGCTCCCTTGGCCAAAGCAGAGTGTCAACTTCTTTGTAATTTATAGTCTTAGGGAATTGCTTAGAAAAGAGGCATCAAACATGTAACCTACAGGCTGACTCCCCAGTGCTGCCCTAACCAGACTAAGACAATTGGGAAATGTTTAACGAAATAAATAAAAATATAATACAACACAGAGAATGTGAATTTGTGGTTTTCTAAGATGGTCAATGGGCAGCTGGGGGCAATGGATAGAGTGCTAGTTCTAAATTGAGACTCTTACTAGCTATGTGACCCTGGGCAAGTCACTTAACCCTGTATGCCTCAGTTTCCTCATCTGTAAAATGAGCTAGAGAAGGAAATAGCAAACCACTCCAGTATCTTTGCCAAGAAAAACTCAAAAAGGGTCATAAAGACTCAGAAACAACTAAAATGAACCACTGATAGCTTCCCAAATAGTTTCTTAGCTTTCAGTTTCTCCTCACTGCAATCCATCCTTCATACAGCTGCCAAAGTAATCTTCCAAAAGAACAGGACTTTCAATCTTTTTTTTTTCTGGCTCCATTCTATTTAATAGCTAACAATAATAGTTAACATGGCATTTACTGTGGGCTAGAACTTGTGCCATGGCATTGCAATGATCTCATTTGATCCTCAAAATAACTCGAAGAGATAGGTGTTATTATTACCCCTATTTTATAGATGAGGTAACTGAGGCAAACAGAGGTCAAGTGACTTGCCCATGGTCACACAGCTAGCAAGTATTTGAAGTCATATTTGAACTCAGGTCTTCCTGACTCCAGATCAGGTGCTCTAGCCCCTGTACCACCTAGTTGCCTATTTAGATTTGATACCACTGGTCTAGAACACTGAGAGGTAATTGACTTGTTCAGGGTCTCCTGTCCAGTCAGGGTCAGAAGCAGGACTTCTTGGCTTCAAGGCTAGCTCCCTCTATACTGGGTCCAGGCTTTCTATACCTATGAGAACTATCTGGGAATTTTCATAAATGACACACTTGGTAAGAGGCAAAAAAATGAGTGTCCCGAATGAGAAAGCTGGTAGTCCTGCCCTGCTGTAGCAGAAAATTCCCCATTCCAGTCAGATCATCCCTGGGATTTTGGGGTCAGTTCAGGGTGCCACATTTTAGAACTGACAGTGATAAAGCGGAGGGTGCTTCACCGAGGCTGACCTGGCTGGTGGACCATGATTGACAGATGTAATTGCTAAGCCACTGTCAGTGATATTTGAAGAATCATGGGAAATTCGATGACACAGACCTGGGAGGGGTAGCTAACACACTGGGTCACAGAGTAGGATTGTAGAAAAAAAGCTCATGGACCGAGGGGACCCAGGCTCTGTGGGGGGACCCAGGCTCTGTGGGGGGACCCAGGCTCCGTGGGGGGACCCAGGCTCCATGGGGGGACCCCAAAAGGGTCACGTTTTGATCTCAAAGGATGCACATCAGCATTGTGGTGAGTGGACAGATGGATTATGTTCTCTCCTCCTTGTATCCCTAGAGCCAATCCTGCTCTTGTCACCAACCCAACTAGACCACCCCTATCAAGCGTGTGCCAATCGATTCCCTCCTTCTTCTGGTCTCCCATCGCACCGACTGTCTTGGGAAATGGTCCCTAAGGAGGCTCCTAACCTCACCTGACCCAGACTTCTGCAGCAGTGAGGCAGGCAAAATTACATGCATTTTCTAATGCACATAAATATTAATACAGTGGAATATGTACATAAATTGTAAATAAGTAAATAGATGTACATTAAGGGTGTGTGCTCATTTTTTTTAACTGATAGGAAAGCATGATGAAAGAAATCAGAGACCAGTGAGCTGGAGCATTGGGCTGAATAGATTAACTTCAATAGGAATTAAGTGAAAATCTTAGGCTTTGGTGTAAGAATCTATTTCCTAAGGGAAAGATGGGGGGAGACATGGTTAGAAACAGGTTGGAAAAAGATTTGTGGGTTTTAGTGGACCACAAGTTCGATATGGGTCAGCCATGTGATGGGTCAACCAAAAATGTGAATGTATTTTAGTCTTTATTAAAAAGGAGGTGCCTTCCAGGAACAGGGAGGAGACAATGCCCTCCTTGTGCTCTGCCCTTGCCAGACTTCATCTTGAGCTTGAGAAAGGCAGAGTAAGATGGGAAAAGGTCCATAAGCTTCCAATCAGAGGCCACTCAGAATGCTGAAGAACTCAGAGCCCATGACTTATGGTGATGTTTAGTCTGAAAAGAGAAGACCTGGGGGGAAATATATGTTTTTTAGACATTTGAGAGATTGTCATTGTGACAGGGGGATTTGTCTTTTTCTGCTTGGTCCCAGAAGGCAGATTCAGAACTTGCAAAGAGACCAGTTGAAGTCAGGAAACTTCTTTTTTTTTCCCCATTTTTTAAAAAACTCTTACCTTCCATCTTGGCAGTGGGGGTCAAGTGACTTGCCCAGGGTCACACAGCTAGGAAGTGTCTGAGGCCACATTTGAACCCAGAACCTCCCATCTCTAGGCCTGGCTCTCAATTCACTGAGCCACCCAGCTGCCCTGAGGAAACTTCTTAACAACCAGAGTGGGCTGCCTCCAGAGGAGACTGGCTTCCTCTCCATCCTGGAAGTCTTCAAGAAGAGAGGTTGGACAAGCCAGAGTTGTTGTCAGGGTGTTATGGTAATGACAATGATAGTGAATATTTCTGTTACCTCATTTGATCCTCTCAATGGTTCTATGAGGTAGGTGCTATTATTACCCCCATTTTACAGATGAGAGAACTGAGGCAGACAGTAGTTATGTGACTTGCCCAGAGTAAAAAAGCTAGGAAGTGTTTGAGGCAGGATTTGAACTTAGTTCT
>NW_025352203.1:0-5349 GCF_016433145.1 Gracilinanus agilis
TATATATATATATATATAGTTCATTTCTGTTTGCTCTCAGTTTGGATAAATAGGTTTAATTTTCTATTTGCTATATGTGATCATTGTAATATTGGCCTTGAGTGGAAATGGAGTCAAGCCGTAGATATATATTTTTGAGGTACTCCTTCCACATTAATGGATATTGATGAGGAGCTCAACTTGAAACTAAAAACAATTTTCTCTATGCTAAAAATATTTAGGAGGATAGATAAGTATAATTCTATCATGAAATATTTTCTCTGAGAACAGCAGAGTGGCCATCCTCTGGCCCAAACTTCTTCTACCCTCTTGGCAAGAATCAAAGTTAGTCTTGGGGAAAGATGGGCTGAGGATTCACTAGAGGTGTTTATTTATTCCTCCCAAATACCTCTTTAAGATGTATTTTTTTTCCTACTGGACATTTCACCCTGAATCACAGAACCACTATTCTAGAGTTAGAAGGAATCTCAGAGTCCATTTCAGATTCAAAATGTCCAAAACAGAATTTGACATCTTTCATCCTGAACTTTTTCTCTAACTTATTTCAGTTGATGGTACAACAATAATTTCAATTACTCAGATCTGAAACCTAGACATTAATGTCAACTTTTCACAGTCACTTATTCTATATCTAATAAATTACCATTTCCTCTGAATCTCACCACCTCACATCTCTTTTCCATTCCTATCTCTCTGACCACACCACAACCACCCCATACCTAGACCATCAACCACTGCTCTCTAGACTATTGTAATAACCTCATCGTTACTTTTTTGCATGTAGTTTCTTCCTTCTCTAAGAATTCTTTCTACATAAAAATGTCAAAATAATATTCCTAAAACATAGCTCTAGTCATGTTACCTCAATGCTCAAGAAGATTCAAAAGTTTCCCCTTGCCTTTACAGTAAAATGCAAACTTCTCTGCTTAAGATTTAGTCATCACAATCTTTTCCTGCCTTTACTTTCCAGGTTGATGTAATAACAGTTACCCCTTGCACTCTAAATTCTAATCACACTGGCCTAGTTGTTCCCCATATACCACTTTCCATCTATCATCTCCCTGCCTTTACACAAATCTATCCTTAACATCACAGTGATCTGGGCAACTATAAAGTCCAGAGAAGCTGACAACCTGTATTTGGCAGGTAGAGGTAGAGAGAGGTCTTCCCCTGGGACTTTCACAAACCAAAGAAATTGAGTTCATTTTGTACCATAAATATATTATGAGAATATTTGAGTTCGTTTCTTAGAGTATCATTCTCAGAATTAGTTTTTGTTAGTCTTTTTCACACTACATAGTTCCAAAGCTATTCTGATTTTGGATAGTTTTACATTATCAAAGGAGAACCTAAACTTTCTGTACAGAAAGCTAACAATGGACCTAAAGTTGAGTACGATGTTCTGAAACTGATTATTATTATGAGTTTCTCCTTGGCACAAAGACTTTGTTGTTAAAATAAATATATTTCACTTAACAGTTTTATCTCTCTTCGTTCTAAATTTGTATTTTGGAGTAGGTGGAGTAGGAAGATAATTTAGGAACAGAAAAGAGAGGGTGCTTTCTTATTTCTTTCAAGGTATTACTGCAAGCCATGTAATAAGTGATAAACATAAGACCTTTTTTAAAAGCTTCTACTGAATTAAAATATAATAGTGGCTTGGCATTATGAATACAGCTCTGGGTTCACAATCAGAAAACTCAACTGTGTTCTACCACTTGTTGTTTGTGACCTTTGACAAGTAACTTTATGAATCAGTCTCAGTTTCCCTATTTTTAAAGAGTGGTACAGACACAGGCTTAGACTTACTAGATTCTTTGGAGGATCAAATAATGTAGTGCGTATAAGCTTTTTGAATGTTACCTATATTTATTAATTATAAATAAACATTTTGGAATGATTTCATTTGTTTGAGGAATTCCTTCTGTTGACACACAATGACTTATTTCTGACATATTCTTAGATGATTACCTACCATACTGTCAAACTCAAATAAAATACTTAAAAAGAAGCATATTGACCTAGAAAACCTCAAATTAACATTATCTTTGTTTTAATGTATTTTGAGGTGAGGGCGTTCAACGCCAAGTTTATCCAGCATGATTAGAAGTTTTGGGGTCAGTGATTTTTTTGACCTCCAAGTCTCTTCTCCATGGAATGTTGCTATAATAAAGGGAAGCTTGTGTGAGATGTTGGGGTACAGATGCTGGTGGTGGGTGCTTGTCCCCTCACAAGGCATTTAGCTATATAGCTCTGGGCCTAGCTCTATGGGGCCCCAGGGATTCTGTTCTATGTACTGCCCAGGGTTTCAGACTGATCTGGGCCTGGAAACTGAAGACCTGTAGCTGAGGATATGAGAGAGCATGTGAGAGCATGGATTCTGGAGGCCTCAAGTGAAGGAAGAAACTGAGCCCTGAACCCTAGAGTCTCCCAGCAGGCTAAGTCATAGAGAAAGAAGGGAGTTCTGGAAACAAATGAGAGGCCATTGTCCTAAGCATTTGGAAGCATAAGGTGGAGGAGTCATCAAGGAGAGGAGGAGAAGGCAGTGACTAAGAGGATGATGACCACACAGCTATGCAGTAAGTGTTGTGGGGGGCTGGAGAATAGCTCTTGGTCTGAGCAGGGTGCCCTTTCAAGAGTGACAGCCTCTGGTGGAAACCCTTTAAAGATAGAGAGATTTTTTTAGGTTGAATGGTTGCAAGGAGGCACGAAGAACCAACTACCTCCCTGAACAGAAAAAAGTTCAAGATTTTTATATTCTAAAGGAATAGGGTCTAAGTGACTTGGAAAAGAAGGATAGGGAGGGGGATGAATAATGAGAACAAACAAGTGCAATAAGGGGAGAATAGGTAAAGGAATAAGTGCCTTTGGGTCTGGGGGCTTAAACATCAGCACACATCGTTTATGACATTTTGATAGTAGAGGTGAGTCTGGGTGCATAGCATAAGTTGCATCCTTTATGGCATCCTTATCATAGAGATGGATCAGTTATCCATCTTGAGAAACCTAGGGATGTTTGAGATCATAAGTGATACTTGAGATGTAGGGATCATAAAGGTGGGATGTAAACAAGTGGCATCCCCTTGAGCTCAGACCTTTTTCTTAAGGCTCGTATAAATACATCCAAAGCTTAGAGGTAGAGGATCCTATATTTGTTCAGCTTCCAGCCCTACAAAGTAAATTCCTCTTGTAGTCTTTGACCTGTGGTGTTTCTAGGAATTTTGGGTGTACTGAGGGACCCTGGTGCCTCCCACATCACAAACTCAGCTTTGCTGTTAGGACCTTCATTACAGGTCCTTGGGGGGCTGCAAACCATTATCTTGGTGCTCTTAAGAGTCTTTAAGTGTAGGCACAGGGGATCCCTTTGAATCTCAATGTTGGCCATGAGGCCACCAGTATCTGGTGTTCATGTCCAAGTTGTGATCCCAGGGCTATTCTTCCACAGCAGTGTCCCCAACCTAGGACTATGGCACTGCTTATGACCCAATGGCTGGGCAGAACCAGAAGTTCCTCACACATAGCATCTCATCCCTTAACTCCATATCTTAACCCTGGTTGTGCTACATGCTTGGAATGGTCTCCTTCCTCAACTCTTTTTTTTGGTTTCCTTGGTTTCCTTCAGTATTTAATTCAATTACCACCTTATGCAAGAGGCCTTGCTTGGTTCACCCATTTCCCCCTCTAAGTCCCTTACCTTGGATATTATCTACCATTTATCTTGCAATTATGTAGTTATTTACATGTTGTCTCTTCTATTAGGATGTGAGAGTCTTAGGGGCAGAAAAAAAGTATTTTTGGCTTTCTATGTATCACCAACACAGTAAGAGCCTAATAAATGTCTGTTGACTAGCTGAAAGACTGAATCTATGACTAGCTCCCTGTCTACTACTCTACCTCCTGAATAAACTTATATTTCTTTAATTAACTTTACACTGGAAAGAGGTGATATAGGATTCTCATAAATTACACTATCAGAATGCCCATCTTACTAAATTAAGAACCAGTCTAACTAGATTCATACATACCTATGAGAATTTCTGGTTGCTAGGTGATAAATCATTTGGATAGAGGTCATCTACAGAATCCCTTTTAAGACTACTCACTAAGACGTATTTTCATTTCTCAAAGTAATACCTATACTAATGTAATCCCAGATTGCTTTAAATATTTGAAGCATCAGAGTAAAGAAACATTATTGCCCTTCTGCAAAGCCTTTATCTGCCTCAATCTGAAATAGTTAATATAAATTTTTAAAATATATTCAATAAAAAATAGAAATCCACAATTAAGAGGAACTAAGATTATGATGAAACATTTAGGGGGTGCATTTTGAAGGAACTTCAACCAATATCAAGATAAATATCTTCATATTGTAAATGAAGAAGTAAATTTACAGTAAAAGTGATTTTATAAGAATTATATAATCCCAGATAAGGTAACGCATGGTGATCCAATACAAGTATACCTTTGAAATGAATTTTCCTTCCTCATATTTTTTTGCAGCAATTTCTAGAGTTTGGAAATTTTCACATCACTCATTCTTCTAAACTAGTGAAGATGGTGGTAATTGTAAGTAACTAATTCAGGGGCACTGTCATCTCTCCCTTCTTTAAAAAAATGTGAACTCATATTGCCAAGTTGATCTGCCTATGCAGATCTGCCTAGTTATTGCGAATCTATCTTGGGAATCTCAAAGCAATATAATGAAATAAATAAAGTGTTCTATCTCATTGATAGTGTAAAGGAATAATCAAAGCAAATGGAAGATAGTTATTAAAGATTTAAAAAACTTAGGTCACAATTAGGAAAATGGAAAACAAATTAAAAACAATGAAAGAAAATGTATCCAACCTGAGTTATTAATGAAGTAAAAAGAGTCAATGCAAGAAGTTCATACTGTAATTTCATTAAAAACTGAAAATTGTAGCCCACCATTGACATTTATGAAATAGAATGAGAAAGGAGAGAAAAAAGAATAGAGAGAGGTTATGTTAACATAAGATTTTTTTTCTTGAAAAGGAAATGAAAAGAAATTTTTTCTAATTATTGGTAGTTAAGAATGTTAGATATTTCCCACCAATGAGTCCAAAGATATTTAAAAATGATGCAAATGGAAAAATAGGCGAGCTATTCATGAGTTGGATTTTTTCACATTTTCATTTTTTAATAAGTTTTTTTAAACATTTATTAATATTCATTTTTAACATGGTTACATGATTCATGCTCCACCTTTCCCCTTCAACCCCCCCTCCTGCACCCCTTCCACCCATGGCTGATGCGCATTTCCACTAGTTTTGTCATGTGTCCTTGATCAAGACCAATTTCCAAATTGTTGGTAGTTGCATTGGT
>NW_025352204.1:0-1595 GCF_016433145.1 Gracilinanus agilis
AGGAAGGAAGGAAGAAGGGAGGAAGGAAGGAAGGAAGGAAGGAAGGAAGGAAGGATGAAATGAAGAAGGAAGGAAGGGAAGATGGAAGGAAGGAAGAAAGGAGGGAAGGAAAGAAGGAAGGAAAGAAAGATGGAAGGAAGGATGGAAGGAAGGCAGCTAGGGAAAAAAATAGAGATTATTGTTACTGGAAGTCATCGACCACTAATTTTCAAAGGTTACAACTTTAAGAACAGAGTTGAAAAACTGCATTAATATGAATGCACTACAGATCATCAAGGATTTGACTTGGTGGCCCTTCCAAAAGGAAGAAATGAGAGCCTTTGCATTCATTCCTCCTGTGTCTGAGGAAACCTTCCAGAACATATTGGTCCACAACTTTAACTGTTGTTAAATGACGTTTTTGAACAAGAGCAGTGAGCAAGATCAGCACGCACCTCCACTGTCTATTACCAGGGGATTATTAATCAAGGAACCCAAGACAATCTTGCACCATGTCCCTGAAAAGGTCATGAGGTTGCTATTTCTTTTCTGCCCTGGATCTTTTTTCAGGAACAATGTCAAGCTGCTCGTTATCTAGAGGAAATGAATGTGCTGTGGATATCTGTAGTACCGAATTAATTTTTTTTTTAGTTTAAATTCTCATTTAAATAAGATTGAATTAAGTCTCTCATTATTCTATGGTATTATATCCTTTGATTAGAGGAACATAATAAGACTTTTTTCCCTTTCCTTGGAGTTTTACTACTCAAATTAGATTAAAATATTAAAATCACCTTTCTTTTGCCACTGTACAAGATGTCATCCATGTCCTTTTAAAAAGTCACTTAAAAATAAAGTCCCTTTAATACATTTTGGTGAAGTGTGTGACACTATGATATGTTGTGGAAAGAGAACTAGATTGGAAGTCAGCAGGATCCTGGTTTCAAATCCTGCCTTTCACATTTTGTTCCCTCTGTGAACTCCAGAAATTCACTTCTACATTTCAAGGCCCAATTTCCTTACCTATAAAGTAAATCAGTTGAACCACATGATCATGAATGTAGAATGGTCATATAACTCTTAGGGGCTGAAACTTGAGACTTCCTCACAATGACAAGAGAAAAAGAGAAATGAATGTAAATGCATTTTTAAAGCATTTACTATATGAAAAGTTCTTGTGCTAAGTGCTGGGGATACAAATACAAAAGCAGAGATAGTCCCTACTCTCAAGGAGCTCACATTCTTAAGGGGGAGAGGCAAAAGGTAGAGATGGGTTTACCTACAAGTCAGATGGAAAGGTCCTCTCATATTTAGGCTGAAGAGGCAAAATAAATTGGAACAGATTTTCTTTAGTGTTATTTCCACTGATGAAATCATTGAGTGGATGCCTTCCCTCGTGGCTAATTTATGGAAAGACATGGACCACAGTTGTCTAGGATGGGTGAGTCTGGGTAGTGTGTGATTTGTATAACTTGAGACAACATCCGTATCATGAGGTCTCATATCATTTTGTGTATTCTGTCTTTCACATAGTCTTCCAAAATCTTTTGGCTATAAACCTCCTGATAATATATACACCAATCCTAAATCTTCTAGCTCTTCCTTCCTTCCTTCCT
>NW_025352205.1:0-4398 GCF_016433145.1 Gracilinanus agilis
GAATCTATTACTTCCCTTTCAAAGAGGCAAGAGTTGTCCCATCAAAAATCTTTTGAAACAACTCTGATCCATGCATTGTATCAAAGTTGTGAGTTATTTTAAAGCTGTTTTCCCTCCCATAGCATTTTTTTTCATTGATTAAATTGTTTTCCTGGTTCTGCTCTTTTCATTCTGTATCAGTTTATATAATTCTTCCCATGATTCTTGACATCCATCATACTTATCTTTTCTTATAACAGAAAGCATTTTGAAATGTAGAAATCTAAGAAGATTCAAAAGAGAAATGTAGGGACGTATAATTTTGATTATGTCTGGAAAAGAATTTTGTAAAAATTTGCTTAGAGATAGCTGAGTTGCATAGTGGGTAGTCAGGCATCATATATCTATTAATGACCTACTTTCTACCAGTCACTTGTGGAGGACTGAACTTGGACTTAGGATGACCTACATGCCTCAGACACTTAGTAGTAGTAGGATTCTGGGCAAATCACTTACCCTCTCAGTCTCAGTTTTCTCTTCTACAAAGTGGGGATAATAATAGTATCCAAATTATAAGGTCATTGTAAGAATTAAATAAGGGCATATTAAAAATAATATAGAAATTTAGTATTGCTATTACTGTTGCTATTATTATTACCTGATTAATATTTATCTACCCTTTGTTTAAAGATCCAAAGTAAGGAAGTATTCACTAACTCCAGCAATAACCCTATTGTGTACATAAAGACCACATTTTACTCTTCCTAACCTCCATCATTTGCTTTTTGGAGCAAAGCTGAGTAAGTGTAATCCTTCATTTATATAACAGCCTTTTAAATACTCAAAAGCAGTCATCATGTATTGTATCTAGAGTGTCTCCTCATTTAATGTCTCCTTTTCTCCAAGCTAAAATTCTATTTCTTTCATTAATCCTTTTATGGTATGAATTTTAACCCCATCACTGACCTCCACTCAATAAAGATTAATCACTCAATAAGAATTTCTCAAGTGTCAAATATATGTCAGGCATTATTATGGGTACTTAAGATTAAAAGACAGAAAATAAATAGTTCCTGCCCTCAGAGAGCTTACAGATACCTTCCTAAAAGTACAGGATTCCAAAGACAATTGTTTCAAAGAACAAAACAGTAAGAAGTTCAATTCCTCACTCTGGCACTTATTCTCTTAGTAACTCTGGGCAAATTTCTTTCTGTGACCCTCAGTTTCATAAGCAAAAAAAAAAAAAATTAAGAGATTGGGTTAGATGAAGGGATTATAATATCCCTTCTAGCTCTAAATCTCAAGTTCCAGTAACACTAATATTTCTTGTCCCTGGGTTTCTAGGGTAATAAGATAGGATATCAAAGTGTTGACTTTGATCACTCCCTGCATTTGCTAGGTATGTTATAATGTAGATTCCTTTCATGTATGGATTAGACTGGATGGTCACTGATGTTCCTCCTGACTGAGATTCTGTAGTTATAGAATTCTGTGCTATGTAGCCTTTCCTTGATCTCCCCAGTCAGTTGTACTTTCTCTCTCCCAGTTTTCTAGTGCTCAATTTGACTATCAGTTGGAGTTCAACTTCTACCGCCTCTTGGTAGACTATAAGCTTTTATTTATTTAGACTTTTTTTTTAACCCTTGTACTTCGGTGTATTGTCTCATAGGTGGAAGATTGGTAAGGGTGGGCAATGGGGGTCAAGTGACCTGCCCAGGGTCACACAGCTGGGAAGTGGCTGAGGCCGGGTTTGAACCTACGACCTCCCGTCTCTAGGCCTGACTTTCACTCCACTGAGCTACCCAGCTGCCCCCTAGACTATAAACTTTTGGAAGGCAGGGGCACTTTCATTTTTGTCTTTGTATCCCTAGCACATAGTACAGTGTCTAGGCAAAGAGTAGTGTTTGAAAATACATCCAGTGACTTGAATTATGAAATCTGTAACCCTGTGTCATAGTTTCAGCACTAACCATATCCCAAGGGCAAAAATCTTGAACCTTGATAGTGTTCCAATGGACTGATTCTGGGCTGTCTCCTCCTTGTAAACAATTGTTTATCTTTAGCTTTTTTCCTTCATGCTATGTGTGCATGTGTGTGTATGTGTGTGTATGTACATGCATGCACAGACATGTACTTTGCAGGAGCATTGTGACAATGGCAACTCCTCAGCTTTCTGCAGACTTAGAAACAGCACCTTTCTAAAGTGGTATTTCTGTGATGTCCCTTAAATGGGACATTATGACAGGGCGACATGTAGCTGACATCCCCAAAGGGCAGCATCAGTCCAATCTGTTAGGTGGAAGCGAGTGAACCTCACAAAGCAATGATCTCACTCTAGTAACCATTATGACTTCAGATTCCAATGCATGTTAGCATCTCCCTCAAATGGCCTCTTCATGTCCTAGAGACACAGTAAAAAAACAACCAACTAAACATATATATGTATGAATACTTGTTGCATGAGAAGTACCTGTTTTGGTCATTAACTTCTGATCTGACCTTTGGGGTGCTTGTTATATATTCCATGAGGATACAAATGAGTCACTTATAGTGCTTTGATTAAGTGTCCCAGCTCAGGGCTCCAAATCTCAATTTGGGAGTTGGCAGGGAAAGGTTAGCATGGCCCTTTGCCCTTGTTGAATCACAATGAGAAAATTGTGTTAAGATGTAGGTAGGGCATTCTAGGATAGACATAGATAAGCAAGAGTGTGTCCAAGGGACGTCAATTGAAATGGTGAAGCTCCTTGAGGTCAATGCCGTAAGGATAATTTGAAGAATCAAGAGGATCACAAGTCTATAATTGGTGGAGACCCTTGATGTCATCCAGTCCAACCCTCATCAGGATAACTAGTAGAACCTCCATATTTTTTAGATGAGGGAAATGAGGCCCAGGAGAGTTGAAATAACATCACAGAAGGAAAGATTAGAACATAGGTCTTCTGCTCGAGAGCCAATGGTCTTGCTATAGTTCCAAACCAGCCTCCCAAATGAAGGCTATTATTTCCATCTCCATTGATAGAATATAAGTGCTTCCAAAAAAAAGGGTAACTTTCTTTTTTTCTAGTTTTGTCTTTGTTTCCCTGGTACCTGAATCAGATTTCAGGCACATTTTGGATACCTAATAAAAGCTAGTGGAAGCTAGATATGATTGGTGCTTGTAATGGGAATTATCCCTTTTCTGTTCAGTCCTGGAATGAACTACAACAAGCAGTAGATGACAGTTACAGAATGGTAGATTTAGGTCTGACGATAAGAAAAAAAAAATCACTAACTTTCCAATAAGCAGAGTTGGCAAAAAATGGAATGGGCTGATTTTGGAAAGAGTGGACTCCCTCAAACTGTTTATCTTAAGACTGGATAGCAACTTGTCAAGTATATCCTTTTGGGGGGATTTTTGTTCCAATCTGTTCTGTTCTGCTGTTTCTCTGTACACACACACACACACACACACACACACACACACACACACACACACACACAGTGCATCTGTGATTTTGTTGAAAATTCCCAGATGAAGAAACAGCCTCTACTAGTGCAGGTCTACATTCTTTGTAAATTATAGCTTTGAACTGTCAAAATCAAATAGAAATTGAGGATAGTAAACCCTATAGAAGGAATATGCCTGTGTATTGCCTTAGAAAACCACAAATTAGCATGATCTATGAATATTTCATTGTATTTTTACTTATTTTGTTGAGTCTTTCTCAATTATATTTTAATCTTGTTTTGCCACCATGGGGAGCATGTGGGCCATCTCTGGTTGTATTTGACAACTCTGGCCTAGAGCATTTAACCTAGGTTAAATGTCTTGCCAAAGTTTTCACATCCTGTGTATATCAGAAAAGGGGACTTTAACCCAGGTAATCCTTACTCCGAGACCAGTACACTAATCACGATGCCACAATGTATTTCACACACATGTATGTGTGCGTACATAATACATATTCATACCTATATGTGAATGTGTGCGCATGTGTGAAGGAAGCTATGATTTTATTGATAAAAAGAAGTTCTGGATGAGGAAACTTGTTAACAATGCAAGTTGGTTCTTTCTCTGGAACATACCATCTCTCTAATTAAAAAAAAAATGATTATTTGTTATTTATCCTGAACAAATATAAACTAAAATGGACATTTCATGTACAAAATCAAACAGAAGATGGAGGTTGTACATGAATTTGTTAATGTCTACTATGCATATTTTTGCCTTCATTATTAGTTATATTATGAATTCAACATTCAACTTTCCAAACTGTCCTTGTCTGTAATCCTGTCAGGATTTCCCTTCTATCCTTTTCTGTACATTTTAAGAAATAAAACTTCTTCACTGATGCTTTTCCACCCTCCCATCTTCCTTCCTTTTTGCATCTCTTCCTCTATCCCTCTCTCTTCCTCTTTCTTTCCTCCTTCCTTCCTTTC
>NW_025352206.1:0-3560 GCF_016433145.1 Gracilinanus agilis
TACTTATAGAGATGTGTATATACATATACTTTATGTATATATATATATATATATATATAAAAACATATATATATACACATACATTTATTTATGTAAATCTATATATCTCTATAGCTATAGCATTTCATTTGTTATATATGGGGAAATACACTAATTTCTGAGGTTCTTGACTTCCTTGGAATATATACTCAGCTGTACATTGATATTCACTTTGAACAGAATCTCTCTTCTACAAATGTGATTTATCTTGTCTGATTCTTCATCCTTTCTAGAACTTGCCCAAGTACAACAACATTGTGGATAACATACAGTTAGATGGAGAATTTTTGACTTTATTTGATGGTCAAATCTATTTTGCCTAAATGCATTTTTTAAAATTACACATCAGTAAGTAGCTAACTGACTATGGAGAAGATCCCTCCCTGAGTTTTGGCCCTGCTCCTGGCTAAAGGGCCGTCCAGATCCTTTGTTCGATCCTGTTTCAAGAGTAACAACAAGATCAATAATCATCTGGCTACATAGCTGGATATGCAATTGTGGTAGCAGTATATAGCATGGTACCTTTATAAGAATCTGAGATAAAATGTCATCTCTAGGTGGGCTTTACTTTCCTCTTTTATAAAAGTAGATGTTATCTTTTATCCTTCCCAATCCCACAATTTAAAGTCAATGATGTCAAAGAAAAGATGAGTAAGGAGAAGAAAATCTGTAAACTGAGTTTAGCCAAGAAAATGAAAACATTGGACTGTTTGCATGCCAATGCCAAAGTCAGGTTGGTTGGAAATGTTAGATAAATCTATGATTCATATGATTAGTTAAACTCAAGATAGCATTAGGGAATGTGTTATGGCTCTAAGTTATGGTGCAAAAATAAACTCTTCTCCTCTTGCCTCTCTCCTGCCATTAATATGTTCTTTACTCATGTATGACAACAGAAGTCTATTTTCCTATTTATCTTTCAGTTACTGGAAAACATAATTACAATGATTTTTTTTTTCTTTCCAACTAAGAACACAATTGTGTAAAGTTTGGATGTATTGGAGGTAGGCAAAGAATACAACCTCCAAAAGTTCTATTAACCTGTATCCTAGACTCAAATAGGAAACTAGTCTCCTAATTTGTGGAGTTGTTAACATATCATCTTTATGTATTTCTTAGATTGGTATGTATATTTTTTAGATTTTTCTACATTGGTCATTTAAGTTAGAAATCTTATATTCCTGGAAGCAGTCCTCAGGACATTTGTTTCATTGATGCAGGGAGGACTCAAGCAATTCTAGAGCCCCTTGCTACCTGGGTTCTGTGTGGGGTGTTTTGTCCAATTATTCCTACATCTGTGTAAATCAAATCTCCATTTATGTACCTACTATACCACAAACCAGGCAGGAATTACAGATTTAAAAGCAAAGCATTTAATTGAGATAAATTAGGTAGGTAGGTAATATAGGTAAAGAAATATAGGTGAAGAAAAAAATAGGTAAAATAGGTAAATGAGGAAAAATTGAAAGCAGAAAAATTCTTACTTTCCCATAAAGAAATGGACAAAAGCTCCTATAGGTTACAGAAGGATCATGAAACCAGTGCCTTTTCTTTTCCTCTAATGCTTCAGAGAATTGGGAGGACACAGTCCCATCAGAGAGAATGCTCATTGGTGGAAAAATTAGGTTGAGTGCTGTCTGTGCTAATCTCACCTTTGCTTTTGTTGGATTTACCCCAATAACTAGAGATCAACTCAAATCTTGTAAGACAGACATTTGCTTTCTATTGGCTCTAGGATTATCAGGATGCCACCACAACTTCTGAATCATAGGATAAGAGATGAGAGCTGAAAGAGACTGAAGAGGGAACTAATTCAGAAAGATTGTAATTTGCTAAAGGTCACACAAATAAAGAGAAGATAGTAGAAACAGACTTTAAACCTAGGACCTTTCATTACAAATCTGGTGATGTTTCGTCTGGACTATACAGATTTGGGGGCACCATGAAGCTCTTGCTCCATGTGACTCTTTTTAAATTCTTTTTCCACTGGCAGTTTGACTTGTCCCCCCTGGCACTTTCTCTTTTAAAGTCTTGCTTCTCAAGAATCCACAATAGTCAGTCTTCACCTTATGGCACTACCTTTTTATACTGAGACACACAACCTCCTGAGAATTTCTCCCAAGGATTGATATACTTTGGGTTCGAAGCATCGTGGCAAATGAGATCCTGGGGACTTATCTCCATAGCTATGCTAAATTGTTGTAAACATTTATAAGAAGTTTACTTTTTATGAATCACTTTAGGCTTGGGTGGCCAGCTGTATTCTTACTTCTTGACTTATCCGAGTTATACTAATATTCCAGAGAAATCACTCAGGAAAAATCACATGTTCCTCTTTTCCATTCTTGAATCTGTTTCCTTTGCTTTGGGTTAAATGCTATTTATACAAATTTAACCATCTTTAATTAGAAGTAAGGACATATGTTCGGTGTGCTGAATGCTGCATTTGTTTGTAATTATATGCCAGAGAATGTAGAGTTAGACCTGTCTTTGAGAAAATACAACCTTTATTTTCATCTAATTATAACTCATATTTACATGGTGTTTTGAAGTTTACAAAGTGCTTTCATTCGAAAAACTCTGTGAGGACTTTCATAAATATTTCTAAATTTGGGTTCATGAAGTTAATTCTTTTTTTTATAGGATAGAAAGAATATCCCCTTACTGCCCTTTTAATAAATTTTATGTTCTATAAATTTACTTTTGAAGACCTCCTTTAAGTCCTGTGTGAGTACTTTTCTAATCTTGTCTGTCTCTGTATCTTTGTGTTTTTTATCTCTGTCTTTTTGTTTGAGTGTGTGTGTTTTCTGTATGTTTGTGTCTTCCATGTGATTTCATCCATATAGGGAACTCAGAATGATGAAACTCTCCATATCAAAATAGATTCCCTCCTTGTGGCTAGATGTCAAACCAAGGTCTCACTGTTCCTGGGGTTGCCTCTTTGTCTGCTAGTCCGAATCACCTCTCATTTAGATACTAACAGCTACTTAAGATGATTTTTTAGTTTCTTTGGAAAGTAATAGTTCTGAATATTCAAAATTGTAGAGACTACTGTTTCTAGATAGTGAGGATTCCTTCCCAATTTCATTGAGCTGGTAACCAAGGGTTTTAAAGCTAGTAAGCCACAAAAGGAAATTCATTTCAGATCAAGGAAGATTTCCTTTCCCTGGTTTCATTCTGTTTATCTAGTTTTAGAATATATATCCAGTTTCAGGTCTATTTTAGATTGGGTTACTAAGATTTTTTTGAAGAGGAAATTCCTTTTAATTGATTCCTTTTGCAGTAAAAAAATGTCATGTTTGGATTTAATTTGGGAGTTCACCACATTTGTTTACTTGATTCTGATTTTTTATTTCTGAATTGCTTTAGTTCAAATCCAGTTTATGGCAAAAACTCCTACTGGTTTGTGATGTGTAACCTGGTTTGTATAGCTGCATATTAATTTTAGAATTAAAAATTATATAAAGAAAAAGCTTCCTTCCTTCTTTCCTTCCTTCTTTCCTTCCTTCCTTCCTTCCTTC
>NW_025352207.1:0-2014 GCF_016433145.1 Gracilinanus agilis
GAGGAAGGAAGGAAGGAAGGAAGGAAGGAAGGAAGGAAGGAAGATCTGAATTCAGGTTTTCCTGACACCAGAGCTGGCACTCTATCCACTGTGCCACCTAGGAGTTGGCATATAATAAACACTTATTAAATGCTAATTGACTGGCTGACTAACTTCGCTTTCCTCATCTAGAAAATAGAGTTTGAATGAGATCATCTCTGAGATTCCTTCAACAATTAACAATTTATAAATAATTTATAAAACTAAAAATTTTCTGAGACTCCAACCTCTGGCTTCTATACTCATTTCTGCCTCTCTCAAACTCGGATAAACTCATAAATGCAAAAATATCTCTGGTGGATAATAGCTTATCATGTAGTCCTCTGAGCAATTAAAGATTTATACTAACAGAATTGATGACTTAATGGAGGAATGAGGGAGTGATGGCAGAAGGGATCTGGACTAGTACTTACCAACCACATGATTTTAGATATGTCACTTTTTAAATGAAGGGATAGAGGGCAGCTAGGAGGTTTTGGAATTATCTCATAGCTTTTATTAATCAAATTTTACATAACTTCCCCATGGTGGAAAATGATATAATAGCTGTTTCCAGCTACAGAAAGTACTGAATCCTACCCTAATCCTACAGATCATTGAAATGTCACTAACAAGAAAGAAATATTTCAAAATGCATTTCATTTCCTTAAAGACATTTTTTCACATGAGACCATTTTCATTTTCTTGTCTTTCAGAGTGGATTGCGCCAAATGAGGAAAGTTAGGCCTAGAGTTGGGAGATTCTTGGCTCAGATCTGGCCTCAGACACTTCCTAGCTGGGTGACCCTGGAAAAGTCATTTAACCTCAATTGTCTAGTCCTTTCCACTCTTCTGCCATGGAACCAATCCTATCAATTCTAAGGCGAAAAGTAAGTTTTTTTTTAAATAAATAGAGTGAAGGAGTAGGACAATATTATGGGTTTTTTAATATTTTGTGTGTGTGACCCTTTTGGCAGACTGGTGGACCTGATGGACCCTTTCTCAAAACAATACTTTGAAACACATCCTTTAAAAAGGGCATATGATTACAAAGGAAACCAATTATATTGAAACAGAGTTATAAAAATAATAAAAGAAACATGTTCCTGGACTCCAGGTTAAGAATCCCTATTTAGATTATGATGGGTAAGGTTCCTCCCAACTATTAATCCTATCATCCTAAAATAAATCCCATTATGATAAGAAAAACATCAATGAATTTCAGATATTTCAGTAGATGAGGGAGGTTCCGGGGGAGGCTAGTGAGATATTCCTGGGGCTCCTAAAACCACACTTGGGCAGACACCTATTTCATCTGCATCTAAGACCTGCCAGGCCCAAACCAGTAACGAAGTCACTTTTGAGCCTGTCATCAACATTTTCTGTCTTGTTTTCATTCTCAGCAATTCTGGAAAATGTTCAGAACAAGAACATGAGGAAGGAAAAAAACCTTCTCGGGATGCTCTCAAATACCTAGACAGGCAGTAGAGACAACCTCTCCTGTTAGAAAGGAGCTGGTCTTCCTTTGCTCATGGCAACAAGGGAAATTTTGGGAAGTACTTGATGCTGAAAAGATACAGCTCCTCCAGATTAGTTCTGATAAGTAAAAGGAGTCTCAGAAAACAGGGAGAAAGAGAATATATGGTCCCCAAGGCCATCAGCTATTAGAGAGAAGGTGAATACTTGCCCAGGGCCATGGGTAAATGAAAAACTTCAGTGCCACTCCAGATGAACTAAGACCAAACTCTCCTTATGCCAGGCTTCTGTTTAGTCAGTCAACAAGCATTTATATTAAGAACTTACTGTAGGCCAGGCACTGGGCTAAGTGCTATGGATGCAAAGAAATGGAAAAATGGCCTCAGGACATTATATTATAATGGGTGAAACAATAGATAAATAACAAGGCATAGTTATGATAGAAACAGACAGAGAGGTAGATATAGATGGATGGATAGATAGATAGATAGATAGATAGATGGAAGGATAGATGGATGGAT
>NW_025352208.1:0-2888 GCF_016433145.1 Gracilinanus agilis
AATTATTTTTGTTAAATTTTATTTATATTAACTAAAATACAAGCTCCTTGAGGACTTGAGCTATTTCATTTTTGTCTTTGTAACTCCAGAACCTAGCTTTGAAGCTCAGAGGTCAAGGTTCTTTCTACCGTATCATATTGCCTCATTTTAAGTGTGATATCAGTATGCTGGAGGAAGGAAACCAGGATGGTTGGAGCCCTCAAATCTAGGCCAAATGGTTATCAGCTGAAAGAATATGGGATGCTGTTAAGGGTGGGTATCCTGTGAGTTCAAGTCCAATTTGGAGAGAAAAGGAAACCCCCCTTAAGTCATCAAACAGTTAACAAAAGATTTGCTTTGCCCTAACATAGCAAGGATGTACAACAAAAGCCCGTGATCTCTTCTATTAGACTATGAGCTCCTTTAGAGTGGTTTCTACTTTGTAGGTTTTTGATGATCAAAGAAGATGATAGAGGCAAAGAGCTTTGTATATCTTAACATCCTACATAAATGTCAACTTTTAAATACTATGTAGAAGGCAATGCTTATGTATATGTATCATATTACTAGGAAAGTAGAGTCTTCAATGATACAAGATTATAAAATACTTGTGAAATTATAAAACTATGTTAAAACCCAGATTGTTGAGAAAATATAAAATATTGTGGTGATAAAAAATATAGCTTGCTTTGATTAATGTGCTCATTTTCATCATCTGATATTGAAATAGAAGTCTGGAGATAAAAACATACATCTAGAAGAACCACCTTGCAGCCAGTGGCCTTATTGTCCCTGTTTCAGAGATGATGATATGGAACCTCAGAGAGGCATGATGATGATAACTATCATTTATATGGTGCCTTAAGATTTCCAAAGCACTTTACAAATATTACCTTGTTTTATCCTCACAACCTATTTAGGAGGTAAGTGTTATTATTACCCCCTATCTCACAGATGAGAGAAAGGAGGCAAAGAAAGGATAAGTGACTTGCCCAGGGTCACACAGAGGTAGTAAATCCCTCTACAGCACACCCAGCTCATCTCTAAGCATAGAACATTATGAGATGAAACTAACCATTCCATTAGGTGCTTTAGTATATGCATGTGTAGCTTCATCGCTACCAGAATAAACTTTACTCTCATCACTGCATTCAATCTTGGAGCTCCTTCTATCTTTTCTAAGCAATGATTTCCAATCCAGCTTTCCATTGTGGTCTGCTGAGAGCAGTTCCCACAACTTCTTTGACTCAAGTAAAGCAGGAATAACATGAAGGCAATGTGCTCATGGTCAGAGCAAAGCCACTGGCTCTATGTCCTCATCCTTCACAGTTGCCAAGATGAAGTGCCATCCAGACAACAGGAATGAAGACCACCCAGACCGAGAGATCATTTCTGTGTTGTTAAGACATGTTTGCTTCCTACTATAGTCATTTTCTGCTCCTTTGAATATTGAGATGTGTTGATTAAATTAGATAGATAAGATAAATAGTAGATATAGATTAGATAGATAAGTGGCTAGATTGGGTGAGGCAGCTAGTGAGATAGTGGATAGAGGGTCAGGCATAGAGTCAGGAAAACCCATCTTCCTATGTGGCCTCAGATACCTACTAGCTATGTGATCCTTGGCTAGTCCCTTTACCCTATTTGCCTCAGTTTCTTCATCTATAAAAAGATCTGGAGAAGCTGGAGAAGGAAATGACAAACCACTCCAGTATCTTTGTCAAAACAAAACAAATAGGGTCACAAAGAGTAGGATAGGATTGAAAAACAATTAAACAGCAAAATCGCTAGATTAGGTAGATAGTAGTAGTTTGACGGAAAAGATATATAATATATTATATAGATAAGCATAGATAGATTGATACATACATACACACATACATAGACAGATCAAATAGATGAATGGGAGAGAGAGAGAGAGAGAGAGAGAGAGAGAGATTGAGAATGTGTGTGTGTTTTTCCTCTTGCAGCTGTCCTGGACACTATTTCAATCATTTCCTCCTCCAATTTAGACCATGACTCTGTATTGTTCTACTTCTCCAATTCCCTAACTGATACTCCATCACACATTACCATCTCCTGAGGCTAGCTGCCTCTCCCTGCTTCCTCTAGATCCATTTTCATCTTTCTCCTAGGACTGGATCTCTTTTCCAGCCTTTTCCCAGACATGGCCTTCTACTCCTCTGGCACCATGCCACAGGGCTAGCTCATGGAAAAACTCAAAAACAAATGTGTAAGAAGAAGGATTTCCTGCTCTGCCATTAAATATATCTGCTATCTTCCTCCCCCACATTCCCAAGCCCTCTCTGTGGCTTAAAGAGTTTCATCTATGTTTAATTATCCACAATAGCATGCCCCAACAAACCATTTCCAACCAGAAGCAGACACTAAACCAATCTTACCCAAACCAGACTCTCAAATTCCCCCTCCATATTTGCCCCTGGTCTTGAAGCCTAGAACTTTGTTCACATCTGGCTCTGTCACTCATTAGCTACTTGCTTTTGAGCAAGTCATTTAACCTCTCACAATCTCCATTTCCTTATCCTTCCAGGATTATAGAATACTCACTCTTAATCCTCACTTGTAAAATTGAGATTATGGTACTCACTATTATATGATCACTGTGGACAGTAAACTGGCATTAGGTCCAGGAAGACCAGTGTTCAAGTCCTGCTTCTAATTCATACTTGCTTGTGACCCCAGGCTGGTCACTTAATCTCGCCATCTCGCAGGCAACTCTTAAATCTTCAGATTTTAGAGGAAGTATTAATCTGCTAATCTGCTTTAGCGAAGGGGCTATCTTCACTAGGAGTTCCCTATACCAGTGAAATCACAAGTCCAGCCTTCCTCTATCCCCAATCTTATATATATATATATATATATATATATATATATATATATAATATCGC
>NW_025352209.1:0-4151 GCF_016433145.1 Gracilinanus agilis
TATTTATGTATGTAATATATATTCATAATAACCTAATTGTATTATATAATAACCTAATCGTAAATGTGAACATGAAGACTTTTAGTTTTTTTTAAAAATCATGTTTTTGAGGAATCCAGTAATCACTGAAAATATCTCTCCTTGTCATACTTTTTCAGGTCAGTAGTTTTTAAAATAAAATATACATTTTCTTTTATTCCTTCAAACTTTTGATTTTCTTCTAATATTTCCTGCTGCAACATGGAGTCATTATTGCTTTTGGATCTCTTCATGTTGTCAAGGATCTATTCCTCTGAGAAATATTGACTGCTTTCTCCTCCAATTTGTTTATTCTCCTAATTCTTTGGGATTTTTATTTCTTCTTCTTTTTTTTTTATCACTTGTTTACTTTCTTTAGATCTTCATGTAGCCCTTGTGGGAAATACATTTTTTCCTTTAAGTCTCTGCTTGTAAGTGTTATAAAGTTAGATTAGCATAATTTTTTTTTAATCACAGGCTAGTGTTTTCTTGGATTTCTTTAGCTTTTGTTCTTGGCCTGAGTCTTTTCCCAGGTCCAGGCTCTTCTCCCTACTGTCTCAGTTGGTTGGTCTGACCCTGACTTCTAATGCTGGGTTCTTTCCTGACATCTTAGGAAGGTGCTGGAGACTTCAGAGCCCTGGGCTTGGGCTATCCTGATCTGAGCACTGTGGCACCCCTGTCAGCATCATACTGGTCACTGGGATGTCTGGGTGTGTGGGAAGGAGCAGCCCCTCTGGGGTGAGGGCCCGATGAGCCCTTCTCAAAGCTGCTTATCCACCTTTGGCGTCCACCTGCCACTCAGTTCTCACTGAGGCTCCAAGAAGCTGGAGCGCGCGTGATGGCCACATCCAGTAAACTATCCCTGCAGGAGGCTAAACCAGATTGAGGGCAACTGACAGGTCTCAAACCAGTGAAGGAGACAGAGGAAGAGCAGGCAGAGAAGTAGGAGGAGAAGCTGGAGAAGGGAACGTCCTGAAAACCTAGAGAGAAAAGAGTGCCAAGGAGGAGAAGGCAACCCCCGTGTCACAAACCGCAGAGAAGTCCAGGAGAATGAGGACTGAGGAAGGGCCACGGGATCTGGCCACTAAGAAACCACTGGGAACTGGAGAGAGCAGTGAAGCGGAAAGCCCGATGGGAAGGAGCTGAGAGGAGAGTGTGGAGGCCAGCATAAATGACCTTTCCAAGGAGCTCCAAAGGGCAGAGGAGGTAGAGGACCACCCCGATGGAAGGCTCATGGGTGTGCTTGCAGGCAGGAGGGAAGGAGCAAGTGGAGAGAGAATGATTGAAGAGAAGTGGAGGGGGATGTTGGAGGAGACAGGACAAAGGAGATCAGTTAAGCAGGGAGGGGGCACGGCTCTGGTCAGGAGTCAGGCATCTTTATCGGGGGAGATGGAGGTGAAGGCAGAGAGAGAGACACGGAAAGCACCTGAGTGATGGGAGGTGGGGAAGAGGGGAGACATCACAAAAAATGGCTTCCCCATTGTCTGTAAGATATGAGGCAGGTTTTCTACAGAGAAGATGTGGGGGAGAGGAAGCCATGGGAGGCTTGAGAAGGGATGCAAAGTTTGGAGGAGCCACTGTAGAGTGGAAGAGTTAGGGGAAGTGTAGAAGGATGACCTAGCAGCAGTCATCTGCCCATCACCTGCAGTTTATTCTGTCTACATCTTTTTTTTTTTTTAACCCTTAACTTCTGTGTATTGGCTCCAAGGTAGAAGAGTGGTCAGGGTGGGCCATGGGGGTCAAGTGACTTGCCCAGGGTCACACAGCTGGGAAGTGTCTGAGGCCGGATTTGAACCCAGGACCTCCTGTCTCTAGGCCTGACTCTCACTCCACTGAGCTACCCAGCTGCCCACAGAGTCATGTGCATGCTGTCCCCCCTCAGACTGTGAGCGCCTGGAGGGCAGGGCAGGGTGGATTTCTGCCCTTTTTTCTTTCATTTTTTTTGGTTTTCTCAGCACTTGTTTATCAAGAGCCTGGCACAGAGGAGATGCTCCAGAGGATCCAAGGGATCTGGGCAGGTCCTGTTGGCTGATGACATGGAAGTCTCACCTTTTCCACCCAACTGGAGGATGGACTCATTTACGCCTGCATTCCCGATGAGATTCTTCTGTTGAATAGACCCGGCCAGTATCCTCTGCCCACCCTTGCCTCTGCCCGTCTCTGTCTCTGACTCCAGTCACCCACCTCTGCTGGGTTTCCCGGAGGCTTCTCAACTTACAGAAGAGGTAAAAAACCGCCACCTTCCTGTGCCCTGAAGCTGAACAAGAGATTCCGGAGACTCGAAATAGGCTGGAACAACACGACTCACCATTTGGGATTCCAGATTTTCCTCCTGGTCTCCTTTGTCAAAAGCCTGCAGGGCTGACTGTGGCCTGGGCAGTCCCTGCTCCCCAGCTGAGGGCCCAATGCCCCCTGCGCAGCCCAGAAGGGCCCAGTGGCCACATCTTCAGGAGGTCAGCCACAGGAGGCACGAGAATAAGTATCAGCTCACTGCCCCAGGGTCCTCTTCCTACTCTGTACTGCTGGCTCCTCTGACCAGACCCCCTGAGGCAATGCCCCTGAGGAGATCCGGTCCTCTCTCCCCCCTCCCCTGGTCTGCCCTGATGGGGGTAGACCTACCCCAAATGGCCTCTGTCACCCTTCATCAGGAGCTGCCCCATAGCTCCCCACCTCCTTTCTCTCCTCTTGCTCTATGAACTACCATCCATTCAGTACCCCCCATTCTCTCACAGAGTATCTCCGTTCATTTCCCCGACCCGTGACTTCACTGGCCATCCCCACACTTGATCCAAACTCTCTACTTTGACCAGCAAATATGGACAGACTCTGTGTGTGTGTGTGCGCCAGAGGATGGAACTATTATCAGTCCTCAAGTAAGAATAATCTCAAGTCAAAACTGACTTTTATGGAAGTTTATATACATGAGAGAAGAGAGAGAGAGAAAGACAATAAGAATCTGTCTCATTGATTAGTCCAGCCGAGGGTTAAAGGGCCTGAGGAGGTGGATGGAGCAAACTTCATTCACAGAGTCTATAAAAGGAAGTTTCTTAATAGAAGTTCAGGAAGATTCAGACTTTAAGTTCACCACGTGGAACAGTCTCAGTCACGAACCAGCGAAGCTCCCTCAGGTCCCCTTCACCAAACCAGAAGCAGCCTCACTCCACTCCCTCTTTGGGAGAGGTCACGTATATGTCACTTCCAGTGCCTTCCCCTAGCCTGCGTGTCCAATCACAATAGTACTGCCCAGGGGGCAGTCAGTGGATTCTGATTCATTACCCACTCTAGCACAGGTGGGTCACAGACCTCCCAGAACTGGAAGGTGCTCTCACCTTTGGTGATTAAATCTAAAGATGGGCCATGCAGACTTAATCCCATTATCACAATATCCCTAGAGTCCTCTACCCACCCTTATCCAAGGGAAATTTGGATTCCTATTATGAGGAATTGGCACTATGAGACTGTCCAGAGAAGGACTACTAGGCTAGAATGATATCTATCCATCTCCCTGAATATTTCCAGGTTCAAGTTGCCCTCCTCATCATTATCACTTAACAGAGGAGTGCCTCAAGCTGTATATTGGCTCCCTTTCCACCATATGCCAGTTACACAAAGATCGCACAGTGAATGGCAAACAAACCCATTTATCCAAGTCAGTAGCAAACAGGAATCAGAGAAGTGTATATAAATGAGAAAATACTAGATAATAAACATACATACCAGAATATACCCAGCCATACCCATCCTCCACACTGCGACCAGAGTGGTTTCCCCAAAGCTCAGGTCTGACCATGTCAACCAACTCCCCCTTCTTGATAAATTCCAGGGGCTCCCTAATACCTCCAGAATAAAATATAAAATCCTCTGGCATTTGAAGGCTGCCTTCATTGTGTGCCTTCCTCCCTCCCCTTCCAGGGCTCTTCTATCTTCCATTTCTCATGTCCTTTTTGTTCCAAGGACACTGACCTTCTTGCTATTCCTCCCACAGGACATTCCATCTCTTCACTCTGAGCATTTTCTCTTTCTTTCTTTCTTCCTTTCTTCCTTTCTTCCTTTCTTTCTTTCTTTCTTTCTTTCTTTCTTTCTTTCTTTCTTTCTTTCTTTCTTTCTTTCTTTCTTTCTTTCTTTCTTTCTTT
>NW_025352210.1:0-8870 GCF_016433145.1 Gracilinanus agilis
ATATATATGTGTGTATATATACACATACATACATACATACACAAACACGTATATACACATATGCACAAAAACATTATGTGTGCATAATTGTTAAAGGAGGAAACTTTAAGGGAATCAAGAAAGAGAAAATGTTAAGACGTAATGCTGATACTGTGTTGTGAAAGAAGTTAAGGATTTGAGAGACAACTGAAGAGAAAGTGCATTCCATCCATCAGAGGCAGAAAAGTCATGGAAACTGGAAATGAAGAGGCCGTATATCAGTCTAATTTGATTGGACTAAAGAGCACACATGGGGAAAGATGTTTAAGAAGACTTGAAAAGTAATAAGGATTTAAAGGTTTTTCTTTAAATGTCAAATGGAGGAATTTATCTTTTATCCTAGAGGTAATAAGGAGTCACTGAAATTAATTGAGTAGGGAAATGAAATGGTCAAAACTGTACTTTAGGAAAATCACTTGGGAAACTGTATGGAGAATGGACTGAAATGAAGAAGAACTTGAAGCAGGCAAACCAATCAGAAGGCTATTGGCAATAGCCAAGGGAAGAGGACTAAAGTGGTGCTTACATGAATGGAGCTAAGAGGATGTAAGTGAGATACTATGGAGGGAGGGAGGAATCACAACACTTGGCAACTGATTGGCAATGTAAGGACAATGAAATTGTGGATTTGAAAGACGAGGAGGCTGCAAATCCCAGGATTAAAAAGATGGTGGTAATGCTCTTGGCAGCAATAAGACAGTTTAAGAGAGGTGAGAGTTTGGGGAAATGGTAATGAATTCTATTGAGTTTGTGATACCTGTTGTGATACCTGTTGGGTCCTCATTCCTTGATTATATTTTTTCCTATTTCAAAACCCACATTTTTTACACTTATACTATAAGGCCATGAATCTTGGAAAATACTATTTAAAGAACCAAAATCATGGAGTATCCACCATAGAGAGATATGGTAAACATACCTAGGCAAGTTACTTAATTTCTTTTTTTAAAAATCCCCAAGTACTTTGAAAACTCTTTAACTTTGGGAAGAATTATGTCTAAATTTACATATTCAGAGACTAATATAGTACTTTCCTCAGTATATGTGTGCTCTATAAATGTCTTCTGATTGATTGATTCAGCACCACCTTGTTAACTGAAGTATTACTTTATTTTTGAAGAAATTTTCAGTTTGGTGCTACAGAGCTGTACAATGTCTGATCTTATCTTTGTCATTCATTTCTCCTTTCTTCCTCCACACACCTCCGACTCCATTTAGCCCTTTGCACCCAGGTGGTACAAAATAAATCTTCATTAATGATGATGAACTTTTCAATCAGTGATTTACAAAGGAAATGATTATTGTTTTAAATCACAGAGGAGACACTATTTCCTGTTGCAACCAGTGAGAAATTTTACTTATGAAGAAAATTATACACAAAGTGGAAAGTGATAAAACTAATCTCTTTAGTTTTCCCAAGCAAAAATTAGCCCAGATTCAGGAGGAAGAGAGACCCCTATTGTCTGTGAATTACACTTAAGATTTTCTTCTCTTATTTCCTTTGTTTCTTTTGCACTGACTTATATGAGACTATAACAGAATTTTTTTGAGGATTATTGAGAAAGGATGATACAGTAAATGACATCTGCTGAGAGCTGCAGAAAAGGTTCATCAGAATTAACAGTTTTTTGTGGTGGCAAAAGGCTGGAAGTAAAGAGGGTGTTCATCGATTGAACAAATTGTGGTATATGGTGGCTGTAATGGCATATTACTATACCACAACAGAAGCTATTCCCCACACCAATTAAATCAGAGGTCTAATGGAAAGATGGAATGAAGGAACAAAGGAATGAAGGAGCTAAGGAAGGAAGAAAAATCAAAAAGAAAAAAATATTAATATATAGAATTCAAGGAAACTTGGAAAGACATCCATGAATTAATAGAATGAAACAAAACTTTTGTCTCTTGGTAGAAAAATTGCAGATTATATCTGTACAATGAGGTATGCATTGTTAATACCAATGGTTTGGCTTGTTTTGTTTAAAAGTGCTTCATCCTTACAAGAGAAAGTTCCATGGAGGAAAATTATTAGGAAATGACAATAATATTAAAAAATGAAAAGAAATATTATTTCTCAAACAAAGTTGTTAAAGAGTTGAAAAAAGCTACTTCCAAATAATGGAAGCTCTGTTAAAGCAGATCTTCAACTATGAAGAATAAGTATGAATTATGAAGTAATAATTCCATTAAAGGAGCCAAGTGAAGGCCGACATCTTTAGATTAAATTATAGCCCTGTAATTCATTGAGGGGGGGAGAAAGAAAGCTCTACATTTTATGCAATGTGTGACATATATAAAAAGTAACTTCCCCTTAAAGGTCATCATGAACAGTAGAAAAAATGTTCCTTTTTACATGGTCACTCTATACTTTTTAAGGAGATTATTTCCAGGGAATGGGGAGAAGTGGATGAGAGAGATATCTAACTCTCATCCAACAAGCTCAATGCAATTAAAAGATTAAGAATTGGAAATCTTTGAGTTTAATATCAATACTGCCAGTTGTTGGCCATTTGGCCTTGAGAAGGTTGCCTCTTGTCCTTGGGCTTCAGTGTCATAGGTTTTGACCTAAGAGAGCTAAGGAACCTTATGAATCATCTAGTAACAGTAGTTTTCCAAATGTACACCCTTGTACTTTTGGATTCCCTTATTTTGGATAGGCCCCTTCCACTCTAATGGAAGACAAATTGTATGGAAATTATACTTGTAACAATATGTGAATATATGATGCTCCCACCAATTCCTCATGGCAAAAAATGTTGCTATGCCATAAGAAAAAAGAAGTTATCAAACTACTCAATTAGTTCAACCCTCTCATTTTGCAAAACTATTTAAAAGATTTTAAAAGTATTTATTAAGTGCCAGGCACTGTGCTAAGCATTTTACAAATATTGTCTCATTTTGTCATCAAAACAACCCTGGGAGGTAAGTGCTATTATTATTCTCATTTCATAAATGAGAAAACTGAGGCAGATAGAGGTTTAGTAACTTGCCCAGGATCACTTAGCCAGTAAGTCTCTAAGGCCGGATTTAAACTCAGGTCTTCCTGACTCCAGGCACAGTTTTCTATCCACTCTGCAAACTAGCTGCCTTTAAAAAGAAAAAAATCTCAGGGCCGACAACATAAAGTGACTTTCCTAACTAAGGGCAGGGCAGTTAGATGGTACCATGGATAGAATGCCAGGCGTGGAGTCAGGAAAAGTCATATTCCTGAGTTCAAATCTGGTTTCAGACACACAAGGACACTGGGCAAGTCACTTAACCCTTTTGGTTTATTTTCCTCATCTGTAAAACAACTTGGAGAAGAAAACAAGTCTAGTATCATTGACAAGAAATACCTAAATGGAATCATGAAGAGTCAGACACAATTGAGAGTGACTGAATAAGAAAAATAAAGTCATAAGACAGAAAAATGGCAGATCCAAGATTGGAACCCCTCATCTATAAAATGGTATAATCAATGATGCTCTCCAAGATTTCCTTCTACTCCAGACTCTAGTGACAGGGGCTGTGACAACTATTGAAGTCGCTGGATCCCTCTGGATCTTGGACAGTGCCCTGTACTGCATTATTAAGAATTATTGACAAACACCAGAATAATCTTGCAAACACAGACTTGCTATAGTCATTAATATATGTAAGAGCATGTTGATTTTAAATACTTTTACTATCTAGGAACATCCTAGAGTAAGACATAGAGAAAATTTGTGGAGGCTTATATAAAGTGATAAATGTCAATTCTTGTGCCCAGGGTCAACATTTCAGCAGAAATGATCAATACTTTAATATTCCAAATTTCAAGATTTGGGCCATGAGAGACTTTATTTACTAGTAGAGACTATAGCCTTCCCATACTGTAAATAATGTTCATGAGTTTCCAGGAATAAAATAATTTATCACCCAGTGGGCAATCTTCTGGCACTGAACACTCTGAATACATAGTCTGATCCTCACATCTCATGGTTTTGCTGGTCCTTCATTAAAAGACTATATCAGTCAGCTCTTCTGACACCCTTGTGTCCCACTGGTATAACCTCAAGAACTGAGGACCCCCTCTAATCCAAAACGAATTATCAGAAGAAGGATTTAATGGGAGAATTAATTTTAAAAATCAGTTAATCAACAAGTATACAAGTGTATATAAATGCTCATTATCTATCATGCACTGAAGATACAAAGAAAGGGCAAGTGAAGTCATTGTCTTTGAGGAATCATAGGACAGCAGAGGGTTTAAAATTAGGTAGATAAAAGATAGAGGCAAAATAAATGGAATGCTACTTGAGATATGAAGACACTCGTAGCTGGGAAGACTGGGAAAGATTTGCTATATAAGATGGAGTATGAACTGAGCCTTGAAGGAAGAGAGGACTTCTGTGAAGCAGAGGTGAGAAAGTATTTTACTCCAAATATAAGCACAGCAAGTACAAAAGCCTGGAAAATGGAAATTAATGAATGAATGTATAGGTATTTATTAAGCACTCACTATTTTCTTTTTTTAATTGATCCTATTTACATTAAATTCATTTTGTCCTGTTACTGCCTAAATCATAGTGCTTTGTCTCTGAACTTAGTTCCAAAATTTAGCTGGTCTATAGTGAGTTGTTTAGAAATCCATGTTCTTGTCTTATGGAAATCACTGAGGGACGTGGGTGAACATCAGGAAGTCTAATCTAGTACCTTTATACCAGTGATGGGCAAACTTTTTAAAGAGGGGGCCAAAGGAAAGGAAATGCTCATCTGTCAGTATGTTTCTAAGGCAACTCTTTCCAAGTTTCATTGTATTGTATCCTACTCATTGTATTCATCAGATTATGAATAATGTTGTGGGATAGAACATTTCAGGGGGCCTCATCTGGCCCACAGGCCGTAGTTTGCCCATCACTGCTTTATACCATCAAGTTATTCTACAAGACTGTCTGGTTTGTTATCCAAAGAAGTATGGTCCACTATCTCTAACCTTGCAGATCAAATAAACTAAGGAACATTTTATAGTCACAGGAGGAAAGGAGAGGGTTGTCGATAGCCCCTAATGTCAACAAGATCTTCAACCAATCATATTGATTTTCTTATTTATGATGTTGAACTCTTTTAACCAATCATGACTTTCCCCCTACCTATGAAATGCTGTTTTTTGTTCTGTATTCCCCAAAACTATAAAAGAAAGCTGTCCCCCTAATTCATGGTCTTAGCGGTGCTGAGGAAGCTATTGGTAAATTCAAGTTTTGCTAATAAATTGATCAGTTTTTCTGCCTGTTATCTTATTTTGACTCTAATACTATGTACTAACCCCTGGGGATACAAATAGAAAAGAAAACAGTACTTGATCTCTAGGAACTCACATTTATTGAAGGAAATAACGTATATAGGTTGTCCTTAGAGTAATATATATGATAAGGCATCTTATTTAATGTAATTTCTATTGGTAAGAATATCCATTTTTTATATTCTGCATGGTTTCATATATATAATTGATATTGTATTGTTTGCCTTCTCTCTCTTTTTTTAACCCTTAACTTATGTCTTAAAATCAGTATTAAATATCAATTCCAAGGCAGAAAAATGGTAAAAGCTAGGCAGGTGAGGTTAAACGATTTACCCAGAGTTACACAGCTAGGAAGTAAATGAAGTTAATTTGAACCCAAGATTCCCTGTCTCCACGCTTGGCTCTTTATCCACTGAACCTCCTAGCTAGCTGCACCTTATTTCTTGTCTTCTCAAGGGGAAGGGAGAGAGAGAATTTGGAACTCAACATTAAAAAAAAATTAATGTTAAAATAAGTTTATTGTGATTGGGGAAACTTTAATGAAATAAATAAAAATATATTTTAAAAGAATATTAATTTCTTATATTTTCATGACTATATATGTAATTGATATAATTGCTTGCCTTTTCAGGAGATGAGGAAGGAGAAGGAAGGAGAGAGAGAATTTTTAAAAATGAATGTTGAACATTTTAAAATATATTATTGGGAAATATTTAATGATATAAATAAAATATATTTTTAAAAGAATATCTATTTCTGAAACTGAAGCATTTGACAATGTTAACAGCTATATAGTATCCTCGGAATGAGCTCACTGAGCTTCATTCATTTTCCTCCCCAGGCAAAACGAAGACGCTCTAGTAGGTGATCAATTTAGGTTCTATCCAGGGTTAATGCTCCTGGGTATAAGTAGGTATTTAGAGATCAATACTTGGTTATAAACAATGAAGAAAGCCCAGAAGAAGCTAAGCAGAAAGAGAAGAGTTAATCTGCTTTGAATAAAATGGAAGATTTGTTTAGAGGTATCCCACTGAGAGGCTAAGCTTGACATTAATTTGGGCTTTAGATCATTTGCAAGGGAGCACCATTGAAACAGAGAGAGCATAAGCCACTTGTGACATTTCCACTAAACTAAAATCAAACCATAATTAAATATGGACAAAAAGCTACAATCTCCTGTGGTTCCCTTTGCTTACTAAAGGAGAGTTTAGAAGTCATGGTCCTGAGATATTAATATCACTAACTCATGTAATATTAAGAATTACTCAGTCCTTTGTGGGAAGTCCTATTCCCTTCTTAAACTGTAAAATTCTATAATTTATGGACTTCTATGAATGAGAGTCTAACTCAGAGATCCCCAATCAGTTTGTGGATAGTTTCTGGTAGGAACCAAAGTCTTCATGAATCTATTAAGTGCAATGACTATTCCTTTAAAACAACCTTTTCTCTCCCATTGTTTACCAGAATTCCCATGGGCAGGATAAAAACAACTGGCTAGAGCACTCAGACCAATCCACTTCATAATAATAGTTAACATTTACATAGCTCTTTGAGGTTTACGAAGTAATTTACATATATTATCTCATTTGATATGATCAACCTGTGAAGTAGGTGCTATTACTATCTCCATTTTTCAAAAGAGGAAATTGATTCTGTGAGAGAGATCCAGTGACTTCCAGAGGATCAGCTAACTACTAAAGAAAGATATGAGATCAGATTCATACTTTCTAACTCCAAGTCCAGCATTCAATCTCCTGCATCATTTAGGTGCTTCACACATAAGGAATTTACAATCAATTTCTTCCTAAACCTCTCCACCAAGATGTCAAGGTTCAGCATCAATAAAATAGTAATTGTTCTTCACCAAAAAGCAAAGGAACTCTGACTTGTCCAAAATCACCTTCAAGAAAATTTCATGGATAATAAATGTATAACCCAGATCAAATTACTTATCATCTCTGAGAAGGATGAAAGATGGGAGATCTTATGATTTCTGGAAACGCATGTGGAAAATTTTTTTCACATGTAATTGGGAAAATAAAAAAAGCAAACAGAAAAACAAGAATATTTCATGGAAAAGAATTAGACTTGTGTAGAGCAATGTGTAAGCGATGGCTAAAAGATGAAAAAGGGGGGGGGACATATTTTGGTTTGTTGGAAGAAAAAATTTTACAAATGTGAACTGTCTTCCACAGAATAAGTCACGTCAGGAAGTAGTTTCTCTTCATAGAGGCCTTCAAAGAAAGGTTGGATGAACACTTGGGTTGTAGAAAGAGTTCTTTGTCAAGGAATAGGTTGAATTATGAGACCTTTGAGTCCTTTTCCAATGAGAATGGCTTCTTTTGTAAAATTCTAGGAACTAAACCTTCTTTTTAAAAATGCGTCTGTTAACTTAGAAAAAACGCGGGACTATTAAATAGTCATAAAACCACTCTTTAATCAAGGGAAAGGGGGATGAGGGCTACTTGGCCTCTTATGCAGAGCTGCGCCTTGTGCAGAGTCTAAATGAACACTGCTTCACTCTGCTCCCTGATCCCCCTGGGAGTGCCACCGCCCTAGATGACCACTCCTAGGGACAAAGGAAATTGGGGAACTTATATACCATTTGGGAAGATCCAGGGGCTGGGAGAGATGATTGACATTATACTGACAGGATACAATCAAGCTAGAGAAAGGGATCATAGCTAGAGGCTAGGGTGTAAGGGAAAGGGACTGCTTACACAAAGGATACTAAAGGAATGGTCCCTGCCCAGGTAGTCTTCCTGGGTAAGGGTCTCAGATACAACGGGGAAGACTACCTAGGACAAAAGGGTATTTAGCATTTACCCTGGGGTCCATTATTCAGTCTGCAACTGCTAGCCTGAGATTCCCTTCAGGGTGGATTCCCACGGGAACAGGGAACAAGCACAAGCTTTGGGGATCTTCAACCTACAAACTATTTCTAAACTTGGGGTTCATCATACCTCACTAAGCTACAAGTTTGGGAACTCTAGATTCCATGTCGACACGTCTTTACTTTGACCTTAAACACCAAAAAAGAGCATTTTCACATGCACAGAACACTAAAAGAGAATTGTCTTTGGAACCATAAATGTAGAAACTATGCTTACAAAAATTATCTTTATTACTTCCATTGGGGCAACTAGAAAGCCTTGTTACAACTTACCACTCAAAGGCATCATTTCCTACATGAGGCTGGTCTCATTGATGTTATTAGGAATTATTATAGAAAAAGATTGACTTTTCAATAAGCCAGATTGTTTTTTTTTGTTTTTGTTCTTTTAAAGTGTCTCCAGCAAACTAGAAAGAGGGTGAAGAGTGATTATTCTCCTCTTCTAAAAAGGATGATGTTATCTTTTATTTCTTCTTACATTAAAGCTTCTCTCTTTTTTTTTTAAATTTAGTTTAACTACTTAATGCCATTGAGGTTTTTAATCTGAGAAAATAATTTCATTAATATATAAAAAACTGCCCTAGTCCACAGTATTTTGGCTTATGTTTTTCATGTGGCAATATTGGAATTCTGCAGATACAGTACATATCAATGATATATATATATATATATATATAT
>NW_025352211.1:0-2255 GCF_016433145.1 Gracilinanus agilis
AGAGAGAGAGAGAGAGAGAGAGAGAGAGAGTCCATGCATTCAGGGACACATGGCTATGCAGAGGGAAGTAGAGCAGCTCCCCTTTCCTATGCTTGGTGGCACACAGCAGTCTTCCTCCCTCAAAAACTACCAGGGAAGAAAGAAGTACAAAACATGGGGAGGAGGAGACACAACAATCTTTTCAGAAGAAAATACAGTTCTTGTTCCATCATCAGTTCTTCAAGCTCAGAAACCAACCAAAAAACCCATCACCTCCCAGAACCAGCCCCTCAATCATTCATGGCTAGAAGAAAGCTCCCCCAAAATTCCATGTGTTAGATTGAAACTAAGCACCAGGGATACTTTGAGGACTCTGCCTCACTAACCTGTCCCCTATAATTCTGAGATACTGCCACAGCCCTAGGCCAGGGTCTCTTCTAGGTGGAATGAGCTCTCCAAGCTAGCCATGCTCTGAGATTGGGCTTCCCAATCAGGAAATATACATTTCTGGATAGAGGGAGAAAATATTTACAATCTCTATCTTTTGGCTAGGACCTGGCTCTGCCCATTTCTTTTTCTTTAGGTTTTGATTTTAAGCTAAATGGGCATAGTGCCCAAGTCAACATTTATTAAGCACTTGTATACATACACACAAAAGCTTTGGGGAAGGTTCTCATTAATTTTTAAAATTATAAAGGGGGGCAGCTAGGTGGCTTAGTGGATAGTCAGGCCTAGAGATAGAAGGTCCTGGGTTCAAATCTGACTTAAGGCACTTCCCAGCTGTGAGACCCTGCACAAGTCACTTGACCCCAATTGCCTACCCCTTACTACTCTTTTGCCTTGGATCCAAAACTTAGTGATTCTAAAATAAAAGGTAAGGTTTTTTAAAGAGGTCCAGAGAACAAAAAGTTTGAGAATTGCTGATCTAATTAGAGAACTAATGAATATTGAATACTAAGCAAGGCACTGGGGATGATTAAGATAAGACTTGGTTCCTATCCTCCTGGAGGTAATAGACTAACCAGGGGACAAGACAAATACATAAACACAAAATAAATGGTAAGTACCTAAGATAGGTATAAGCAAAGAGCCCTGAGTGGTTCAAGGGTGTGAGGGAGGAAGACTTCTTAGAGGAGAAGGTATATGAATTAAGCTTGAAAGGACAGATGAGAATAAAATACACAAAGAGGAAAAAGGAAAACATTCTAGGCACAGGATATACATAGCATGTGAAATGTTCAGGAGCAGCACTGTCCAATTTGGCTGGAGTGTAAAGTGGAAGGAGAGGAATATTTTAAACTAAGACTATAAAAACAAGGCTTGGCCAGACCAGGTAGGCCCTTGAATCCAGGCAGAAGAATTTAAACATTTCGTAGCCAAAAGAGAGTAATTACTCTCTTATCTAGTCATTTCACAGCTCTGTCCTAAGAGAGATTAGCCCTGTGGTCAATGAAGGCTGGGTTAGAGAGGAAGAGAATGGAGGTGGGAAGATGCCATAGGCAGCTATCAGAATAGTCTAGCCTAGGGTAATTAGAGGACTGCTTGGGAAGTGGCAATAGAAATAGAGAGGAGAAGAGAGACTTACTGACTAGATAAGAAAGATGAGAGAGGGAGAAGGGACAAGGAATACCCCAATATTTTGAATATGGGATAAGGAAAGAGAGTAGAGATGCCCTGTGTTCTTTCCACTAGGGTATACTCTATCTCATGTGGTGAGAATGTTATTTTTCTTTTCCCTTTCTCCTCTACAAGTCTTTTAATGCCAGACTGAAATCCTACCTATTTCCTGATGATTTCGTCCATCCCTCCTTCCTCTGAATTCCTGCTGGACCTACAATCAATCAATCAATCCTAGGAAAGGCAGTATGGTATAGTGGAAAAGGGACTGGCCTGGGAGTCAAAAGATCAGAGTTCAACTGGATCTAAACAATTGGAAAGTCATTGATTGCTCATGGGTAGGACGAGCTAACATAATAAAAATGACAATTCTACCCAAATTAATTTACCTATTTAGTGCCATACCTATCAAGCTACCAAAAAACTTCTTTACTGAATTAGAAAAAACTATAACAAATTTCATTTGGAATAACAAAAGATCAAGAATATCAAGGGAAATAATGAAAAAAAATGTGAAGGAAGGGGGCCTAGCAGTACCAGATATTAAACTATACTATAAAGCAGCAGTCATCAAAACAGTATGGTACTGGCTAAGAGACAGAGAGGAGGATCAATGGAATAGACTTGGGGTAAATGACATCAGCAAGACAGTGTATGAT
>NW_025352212.1:0-2089 GCF_016433145.1 Gracilinanus agilis
TGGAATCGAGGCATTTCCATGCTATAAAGGGGTGAAACAGCTCTCACTAAATCGCAAGTTGAGCCACCACCCCACCCCCACCCCTCCACACACAACATCTATAGCGCCGAAGCCAGCTAAAAAGAAATAGAGCAAGTTTGGGGCACCCATCGAGTCATTGGCAGCTCCGGGGCCTGTTCCTGAGAGCAGCAAGATTTAGGACCCCAATAAGCCAAAAAACACACGCTAAATCTGAGCGAGGGAGCAGAGAGTGGACGCAGGGCGCAGAGCACGGGCTGAGAGCGCAGGCACGGCAGAGGTGTGGGTGGAGGCAGACACAGCCAGGAACTAAAGCTCTGAAACCCTGAGTGGGGAACCAGCGTGGACGGGTATATGACTGTGGAAGCAGCGCCCTGAGACTTGTAAAGGAACCTCCCACAGAGGATCAAGCAAGGGGGTCCACCAGGGGCTTGACCTTGGAAAAAACCAGAACTCAGACCTCAGGAGACAATAGACTGTGGACAGTCACTGAGCGCGAGGATAAACCTGAGAAGCTGCTGGGCTAATGATGGCTACCCAGTCTCAGGAAGCTCAGAAGAGAAAGAATAACAACAAGAAAAAGAAGTCTTTAATACTCAACAACTTTTACACAGAGAAAATCCAGACAACCGAGCAAACAGAGGAGGAGAACAAACAAGCATCCGGACCCTCCTCAAATAAGGAAAACTCACAAGCCATGGAAGAGTTCAAAACTGAGATTTTGAGGAAAATGGAAGAGATCTGGTAAGAAAATAACGGTTTAAAAGGTAGAATCTTGCAATTGGAAAGTGAGGCTCAGAAACCAAATTAACTGATAAGCAAATTGAACACCAGAAATGACCAGATTGAAAAGGAATACCAGAAGATTATGGCCGAAAACCAGAAGATTATGGCCGAAAACCGAAAGATTATAGCCGAAAATCAATCCCTAAAGGCTAGAATTGAGCAAGTAGAAGCTAATGATCTCTCAAGACAACAAGAACAATTAAAAACAAAGTCAAAAGACTGAAAAAATAGAAGGAAACATGAAATATCTCAATGAGAGAGTGACAGACCAAGAAAACCGGTCTAGAAGAGACAATTTGAGAATAATTGGTCTTCCAGAAAAACCAGAAATTAATAGAAACCTGGACTCCATACTAACAGAAATAATTCAGCAAAATTGCCCTGAAGTCCTACAACAAGTGGGCAATATAGACATTGAAAGGATTCATAGAACACCTGCGGCATTCGATCAAGAAAAGAAAACACCCAGAAATATCATTGCAAAATTCAAGAGTTTCCAAGCAAAAGAAAAAATCTTATAAGAAGCCAGAAAGAAACAATTCAAATATCAAGGAGCACCAATCAGGATCACACAGGATCTGGCAGCCTCCACGCTAAAAGATTGCAAGGCTTGGAATACGATATTCAGAAAGGCAAGAGAGCTGGGCCTGCAACCATGGATCAACTACCCATCAAAATTGACTATGTATTTCCAGGGGAAAGTATGGGCATTCAACAAAATTGAAGAATTCCAGGTATTTGCACAGAAAAGACCAGGGCTAAATGGAAAGTTTGATATCCAACCACAAAAATTGAGAGAAACCTGAAAAGGTAAATAAGATACAGAGGGGAAAGAAAGAAAACTTATAATTTTTAAATTTGCCTTTTTAAGGGCCTCAGTGAGATCTAATTATCTGTATTCCTATGTAGAGAAATGTTATGTTTAATTCTCTGTAGTGAACTCTATTCACTATTATAATATTCACTATTATAGTAATCAGAAGAATAATTAACAGGGTGAGGGTGGAACACTAAATAATCTAAGATGGCATGGGGGATGGGAAAGAGGGGGTGAATAGCAGGGGACACCAAGAGAAACTTGAGTGAATAAGAAAATAGGATATTCTATTACAAACAAAGAGGGCATGGGAGGGAGAGGGGACAAATACTATTATAAGAAGGAGAGGAAGGGAGCATTAAGAGGTAATAATCAAACCTTACTCTCAGTGTAATCACCCTGGAGAGGGAAGAGTAGCTATACTATCCATTGGGAAATAAAACTCTTATCTAACCCTTCTGAGAAAGT
>NW_025352213.1:0-3386 GCF_016433145.1 Gracilinanus agilis
AGAGACTCAGAAAATTTGCATAGCCCTGATTATTAAATTTTTAAAAAATCTATATTATATATTACATATAATATAAATTTAAAAATATAATAATAACTAATCAGAATTTGACCTTCCATTGTAGTTTATGGTATTGAAGCCTAACCTACCCTTACCTTCTGCTGGATGTTCAGAATATTCGAAGAATATTCAAAAAACAGATAGTTTACTTGGTTTACTAGAAGAAACTCTTCAGCTCTACATTTTGGAATCTCTAGCTTCCTTCAAGGAAGGATTGAGTGGTCTTTCACATGAAGTCTTTTCTGATTCCTAAAGTTTTTGACACCTCATTTTGAAATGAATTTGAATTTACCTCTATGTATTGTATGTTTATTTCTGAGTACATGTTATTTCCCACTATTAGATTATAAACTCTGTGAGGGTGTGGACTGTTTCTCTTTTTGTTTTTAAGCCCTAGCAGCAACACATCATAGGCATTTAATAATTACATGTTGAATTAATTTCTCTGTATTTCAAGAGTTCTTGAAAAAACTGCTTGCCTCCTTAATCTTTCTAAATCTGTGTCCTATACATATGTCTTGTAATTAGTTCCTCATTCTCTATGCACTGTGGAAACTAAAGAAAGTGAAACGTTTTCCTTTAAGCAAAAATTCCGTTTACTTCCAACTCTTCTGTTGCTTTAAGCCAGCAATAACTGGCATGGTTTTTCCCAGAAACCATCTATGACCCCAGTTAATCTCTAGAATCTATTTCCCCTTTGAATATGATACATTTTTTTTACTCCTCACTTCTCAAAACATAATTCTGACTTAAAGGACAACATTCTTCTCACATCATCTCCTGGTTGCCTTTTGTAGCACCATGTAGACATGCCTTCCTTGAGAATGACATTTCTTCCCAGATGCTCTTGGGGTGCAAAAGATGTTTGCAAATTAATTCACATTAAGGTATAAAAGATCAGAGAGACAATATATTTCCTTTTCTAGGAATATTTGCATTCAATAAGAATTGTATAGCTTATGCTGGGCCACTCTTAGATCCCAATATAAAGACAAAGCTAAAGAAAGAGAGAGTTTGGGGGCAACTAGGTGGCTCAGTAGATGGAGAACAAGACCTAGGGATAAAAGGTCCTGGTTCAAATTTGACCTCAGACACTTCCTAGCTGTATGACCCTGGACAAGTCACTTTAACTCCCATTGCCTAGCCCTGGCTGTTTTTCTGCCTTAGAAGTGATGATACTTAGTACTGATTCCAAGACAGAAAGTAAGAGTTTAAGAAATTAATTTTTTTAAAAAAAGAATGAAAAAGTTTAAAGGGACTGTTAGATCTGTGATGATAGAAACCACTCCCTAAGTTTGTGGCAAGTCTGCCACTCTATCCACTGCAGTTCCTAGCTGTCCCCTAAAGGTAGAGGATGAAGATACAATAAAGTGCTTTATAAACAGTATAGTGGCACATAGATGAGCATTATTATTACTAGACAATTCAATAAATCTCTGATCTTGGTAATAGCAATCATAGTGGAACAAAAAGTACACCAGACTGTATACCCAGAGGACCTGGATTCATATCTCAGCTCTGATTGTATTAGGGTTAATAATAATTAACATTGTTGTAGCACTTTAAGGTTTACAAAGAACTTTATAAAGACTATCTTCTTTTCTCCTCACAGCAATGCTGGAGATAGTACTTCTATTCTCCACATTTTATATATGAGGAAACTGAGGCAGACAGAGGTGAAGTGACTTGCCCAGGGCCACACAACTTGTAAGCATATGAGGCAGGATTTAATTTCAGATATTCCTAGATGCCGTGTATTTGTTTCTTTCCAGTTCTGTTTCCTTTCATTATTACAAATGTGAAATGAAAAATTTAGTTAACTGATTGAAAGGGCCAGATTTCATTGTTGCTCAGAAATGGAAATTGCAGTTCATTAGAAAATACTGGTCATAGTTAATTAGAAAATATGAGTTTGGAGAACCATTTGAAATTGAGACATTTATCTCAGTTTTTCCTGGTAAATTTTTTTCATTAGCTGGCAGAAAATGTTTTTCCCTCCAAGTTAACTTTTAATAACTACATTTGCTATAACATCCAGAGTCCAAACTTAGTGGCATTGTCCTATAGAACAACTATGTAAAGATCTATCCATACAATGGAACATAAATCTTTGTTGAAGGAATTATTCATTGGACCAAGTTTATGTATTCCCTTTTTTTTTAATTTTAAACCCTTAACTTCTGTGTATTGACTTATAGGTGGAAGAGTGGTAAGGGTAGGCAATGGGGGTCAAGTGACTTGCCCAGGGTCACACAGCTGGGATGTGTCTGAGGCCAGATTTGAACCTAGGACCTCTGATCTCTAGGCCTGGCTCTCAATCCACTGAGCTACCCAGCTGCCCCAATATGTATTCCCTTTTTGCTGAAGCAAGCACTACTTCTAGCCTAAGAAAAGTTTCATGAGAACTCTTGTTTTAGAAAGTTCATTTCTTCCCTACTAAGGAGGGAGTTTTCCAAACTGAAGCCTTCTGATTAGCTGTTAGTGAGTCATTTGGATTAGGTTCCTGAATCCTTTTAGTCTTTGTTCCCTTCCTGGAGCTCTCAGTACAGTAGGCCAACAATATAGTTCAGCCTGGAGACAACTTAGAAAGCCCAAAAGATAGTAAGGAAATAGATTGTGCAGGGGAAGCAGAGTGAATGAAAGAAACCAGAAAGGGAAGGGAGAAATCAAAGAACCATAATCTCAGAATCAGGAAAGACTTAATAAAAACAAAATACTACACTTCCATGCCTTTAGGCAATAAGGAATTATTTGATAAAATATTAATAACATAAACAACTTAGCATTATAGGATACTTTAAGGTTTTTAACTTTTAAAAAATCATCTTATTTTACCATACAACAACCCTGGAAGGTAAATAGCCCATTTTTAAAATGAGGAAACTAAGTCATACAAAAGTAAAATGATTTGAGATGAGACCAGGAAAACCCAGAGTGGTTAAATTATTTGTTTGAAGTCACATCCCCATCAAAAGAAAGAATTCTTTTCTATCTCATAACTCAAAACCATAAAAATTGAGCCTATAAAGATGGTAAGAGAGATTTCATGAGTTGAGTTATTCAATTTGGAGATTGTGTGCCTCAAAATTGAAAGAATGTGGAAGAAACTGAAAAACAGACAGAGAGAGGGGGAGGGAGAGGGGGGGGGGGGTGGAAGGGAAGAAAGAAGGAAGGGAGGAAGGGAGGGAGACAGAGAGAGAAGCAGAGAAAGAGAGATACTGAGACAGAAAGATAGAGAAACAGAGACAGACAGAGAGGGAGGAAGGGAGAGAGGGGAGGGGAGACAGGAAGAGTGAGAGGGAGGGAGGGTAGGAGGAAGGGAGGGA
>NW_025352214.1:0-2739 GCF_016433145.1 Gracilinanus agilis
AGAGAGGATTTGCACCTGAGGGTCAGCCAGGCTTGTCAGCTGAAGAAAAATCCTGGTAAAATGTTAGATCTGTCTGGATTCAGCAGGACAAAATATTATAGCTCATCATTTCTTAAGTTTCTTTGCTTTAGGAATTCTCTTGGATTTGAAATATATTAAAGAAATTTTAAATGTTAGTGTGAGGAATGTTAGGATATGAATCACTTATGCAAAAAAGAACTAATGAAATTGGGGGACAAAAAATAGTGTTTTTTTATTGTTCAATCATTCTGCATGTATTTGGCGCAATGTCTGGCATATATAAGCACTTAACAGATGCTAGCTGACTGACTTACTATGGGCTAAGTACTGAAGAGACAAAAAAAAGGGTTTTTCCTTGCCTTCAAGGAGGTTACATTCTAATAGAACTACCTTAGCTCCTGGGCTTTTTTATCTTTCTTTATATTCACAGTGCTTATTATAATTCCTGACATATAATAAGGATATAATAAAGGCTAATTGGCATGTTATGAGGGGAATAATATATACTTACTTGTATGAGTGAATATAACATGAATACAATGTATCTCTAGTGCCTGTTACATAGAAAGACTGCAGTAAATTTTATTAACATGTTATGAGGAGAATGACATAAAATTATATGTGTAAAAATAAGTTAATCCCTTACTTTTTCTTTTTCAAATGAATGAATAAAATGTCATAATAAAGTATCAGAAAAGAGGAAGCTTAATTAGGACTACAAAGCATCCTTTATCTTATTTCCTCCACAAATTTTTCTCTAATATAAGCAATATTTTTACATGACAAACAAGGAAATATGTATTATATGATAATATGTTCACAACCTATATAATATTACCTGATTTCTTGGAGAAGAGGAAGGTATAGGAGAGAGAAGTTAAAAAATATGCACTGCAAAATATCAGAAAACAAATATTAAGAATTGATTTTAGCTTGTAATCAGGGGAATAATAAGAAAATATTTTTAAAATAATATGGGTGTCATAATAGTACCTATTGTTTTACATTTTAAATCTGATTTTATATATATGTGTATATACATATATATGTATGTATGTGTACATATACATATATATATATTACTTAAGACATGTGCATAAGAGATTATAAATAAATTTTTATTGCATTTTCTTCCCTTTCCTGAACATGTGATCTTCTTTATATTTCAAGTATATTTAAGTTTTACTTCCCACTTAATATTGTTTTAAACGGAACCATTTTAGGATTTATTCTATGTATCATTTATTTAGTCAGTTTGTATTATGTAAACACTATGATGTGTTGGCCCTTCACTGATTTACAAATCCATGACTTTCTCTCTCCCACCCATGAATCTTCCCTACACAGGGTAACCCTTCACTGACATTAATTCAATCATATGTATATTTATTGATGTGATGCTGGAGGCACCTATTACTGAGGATGTGTTGTCTTCTAAGTCCAGGTATAAACTCTATCTTAAATTAATTCTTAGGTTTTCTCCTTTTCCATTCATCTTAATTTTATTTGTAAAACTTTAACTGGTAGAAAATTAATTAGCTAATACATTTAACTGATGAACATCTGTTCTTCCCAGTGACTATTGCAGCACTAATTTTTTGAGCCATATAAGTAGAGGACTTCAATGTTTACAATATGATTTATCTATAACAACTCTGTAAGAGATTTAGCATGTATTATTTTCTGTTACTTCATAGAAAAAGGAACTGTGAATCAGGAGAATATCTTGATTTGACTATAGTGTTATTGCTAGTTAGTTGCTGTTAACATAGGATTCAAAATCAGTTGTCTTGATTATAATTATCGCTTAACAGTGATGGCAGGAGTTATCAGCCAATGCAAGGACAAAACAAAGCAAAACAAAAAAATGAACAAAGATAGGTCAAATTTCAATTGTTTCCTAAGGTTAGCCACTTGGGTAAGGGCTGAATCATTACAGGGTTATTTTTGAAGAACTTTAAATAACAAATCTTTTACATTTGAAAAAACATTGGTGATCCTGATCCGTTGGTTACATAAAACAAGCAAATGCAGTATCTCCAGATATTTCTTCCTATTTAAGAAAGGCACCGTGGATAATATCTGTAGAGAAAAGAAAGATACATATGTCTACTGTGAAAAACTGCATAGGAATCAACTCTACAGCTTGTTTATGCTTGTTTATGGAGTCAGCTGTTATTGAAGATGTGTTTTTCTCTAAGTACAGTTAAAACTTCCAGCTTAATTTTTCCTCATTTCTTTTTTTAACATTTATTAATATTCATTTTTAACATGGTTACATGATTCATGCTCCTCCTTTACCCTTCACCCCCCCCCCCCGCATACCCACCACCAATGGCCGATGGCCATTTCCACTAGTTTTGTCATGTGTCCTTGATCAAGACCAATTTCCAAATTGTTGGTAGTTGCATTGGTGTGGTAGTTTCGAGTCCACACCCTCAATCATGTCCACACCGACCCATGCGTTCAAGCAGTAGTTTTTCTTACATGTTTCCTCTCCTGCAGTCCTTCCTCTGAATGTGGGTAGCTTTCTTTACCATAAATCCCTCAAAATTGTCCTGGGTCATTGTATTGCTGCTGGTACAGAAGCCCATTGCATTCGATTTTACCATGGTATATCAGTCTCTGTGTTCAATGTTCTTCTGTCTCTGCTCCTTTTGCTCTACATCAGTTCCTGGAGGTCTTTCCAGTTCACCTGGAACTCCTCCAGTTTATTAT
>NW_025352215.1:0-1796 GCF_016433145.1 Gracilinanus agilis
AGAAAGAGTGAGGGGAAGGGAGGGAAAGAGTGAGGGGGAGGGGGACATGCAGAAGGGGGAGGGGAGAAAGGAAGAGAGGGGAATGGGAGGGGGACCCACTAACATTGTCATGCCTCCCCAGAGCTCAAAACCTTACCCAACCCTGATAGATCTCCTTCATAGCAGCTGAACCTTTCCATCTCTTTGGCATTTAATGAAAAAAGTGGAAAGATGGGTGTCATGCAAAATGGGGGAGTCAAAAGAAATCAGGGTTTTTCTTAACCCGATGTTCCTGAATCTGGGTTTTAAAAAGCATTTTGATAACTATATTTCAACCTAATTAATTTCCTTTGTAATTCTATATGTCTTATTTTATGGACTTCACATCATCCTGAGGACTCTTACACTTCATTAGACTGACAAAGGGGCCCCAACACAAGAAAGTGGACGAATCCCTGGGATGGACTGTAGGGTCCCTTCCAGCTCTGTCCTGGCTGTTGTTGGTATAGATACGGGGCTTCCCCTCCCTTCCCCCCCACCCCCCACCCACCCCCACACATTCACTTTTCTTCAGTCGGTTATTAGGCTCCCATTCTGTTGCAGGAACAAAGGCCAAAATGAAACCTCCTCTGGGAGCAGCGAAGGATTCCACGTACAAATAAACCCCGAATAGACGCAGAGTAACGGGACAGGACAAGATTGCGGTGGCTACTGGACGATTGGAGCTTTAAAGGAAAGGGGCTGGGGTTGTGCGAGTGGAGGTGCAGACTGGAGGTGCGGTTGAAGGAGGGACGCTCTCAAGAGTCGGGGCCCCTGAGGATCCGGGTGGATATGTGCGTGCTGTGCGCATCCACGCACACTGGTCTAGGCACAGTCACTCGGACAGTCACGCCTCTGGATCGTCTGGCCACTGGTGGGGGGAGGGGGTCCTGCTGGCCAAGGTCACCGCGGCCGGCCTTGGCCAAGGGCCGTCGGGCTCAGATACTGGCAGGCCTTGGAATAAGTTGGACATTGATCCCTCCGGGTTGTTCCCCAGCCCAGACCCGAGGTTCAGGTTATGGACTGAAGGGTCAGATCGGTCTGAATTTGGGGTAATAGGAGTGAGAGACGTGGGGGAGTGGGGCTGATGGATCATGGGCCATCTCTCCCCGCCCCCACTTTACAGAGGAGGAAACTAAGTGTCAGAGGTTGAACGAGCCAAGTACAAGAGAAATATGGAGATGTGTTTTCACTACTGGAAACATAGTTGGCTACTGTCATTTCGGATGCTAGCTGGAATCTGGTCCCCGAACCCGCTCATTCCGCAATCCCCATTCTAGTCTCTTTCTCCACGCCCTTCGGTCAACCACGTGACACCTCCCCCATTTATGCCCAATGGCAGGTGATTGTGGCTTTGCTCCACCCCCTCCTCACTAAGACACCAATCAACATCGAGGATCTCTAGACAGGCAACGGCCTCAGCCACTGAGAAGAGAGAATGGGAAAATGTCACAGTTGTAGGCGGGAGAGTCGGTGGCCTGAAGCAATCAGCCTCGAGAACGGCTCGACGGACTGGGCGGCCAGCCAATGAACATAGATGGAGGCGGGGCTTCAGCTGCGCGCCGGCAGATAAGCAGGCCCGAACTCAAAAAGGGACATGGCCAGGCCCTATCAGACTTGACTTTGTTGCCAGGCGGCAATGCGACGGGAGCGCGCACAAGGGAGGAGGGGCAGGGAGCGGTGGTCCAGCGATGACCAATCCAGGTCCACCTCAGCGGGCGGGGGGGCGGGACTCGCGCCGGACTGACAGGCAGCGGTGCCAATAAGGATGCTGAAGG
>NW_025352216.1:0-9522 GCF_016433145.1 Gracilinanus agilis
GAAAAGAGACTGTATAGCTGTTGACATCATAGTTCTAATCCCTGCTCTTGTGCCTATCTCTTAATGGTCAAAGAGGATGAGTTCCAACCAAATTAGTTGTGAATGGAAAATATCATTTCCCCACTGATGCCTACTTTCAAGTGAGACACATTGCCAGAATACTAAAATACATTCCTCAGTTCTTCTAACAGATATGAACTGTCAAAGTTTTTTGTCTTCCATCTTTCTGGTACAGATATACAAGCACACGAACACACACACACCTCATTGTTTTCCTTTGTAATCTTATATATAAATGCTTAAAACTTATCCTAAGAAGGGACCCATAGGGCTCCCCAGAAGCACAAAGAGATCCAAGCCACAAAACAGGGCGAGAACTCCTGGGCAAGGTGATGCCCACCGTTATGTTCCACTCTGGAGTATGACTCTAGCCTAGAGTTTGATTCTAAAGTCAAAAATAGGTGCTAATCAGACAGCTTTGAATGAGTTGAAGAGAAATATCAAATCGAGAGGCGGGGGACTGCCGCCAGCAGGCCGTTCCTTATCCTCCTAGCTGGGCTTTCTCTAATATCTTTGCACCTGTCACAGAAAGCGATGCTGAAACCAGGGAAGGTGCTTCCTTCCCGCTCTGTGAATCAGAGAAAGGATTTAGCTGGAGGTCAGGCGTGAATGGTAACTGTGCTATCTGCTGCCTTGGGGTTTGTTCTACAAACTTATGTGCAGAGAAAGTAAGGGGCTGGGGGGGGGGGGGCAGGAGAAGTTATTTCAGCTTTCCCTTAGGAAGTCGCCTAAGTCAAAGCAATGGCTGGAATCCCAGCTCTGCTACCTAAGGCATGAACTGGATTATTCGCTTCCCACTGAATTTGAATTCGGAGGTTCAAACCCCACGTCTGAACACTTCCCTCCTGTCACTTAGACTTCCTGGGTGTTGGACTAAATGGCCCCTGAAGTCAATTCCAGGTCTAATCCTATGATCTTCCCCTCTGGCTTTCGGTTTCCCCACCTGTAAAATGGGGCGAGGGTATGAGAGTAGAATTGAGATCACTCTCCCCAAGATCCCTCCCAGCTCTAAATCCCCGCGTCCCAAACGAGGGCACTCACCACTGCCAAGGGGGATGAACATCTGCTCGAGAATCTGCTCCTCCTGTTCGGGCTGGTCCTTTTTTATCTTGGAAATCCTTTTCCAGCGAGATGATCCGCAGGTGAAGATCAAGGCCCGGACGAAATCGCGGCCACACAGCTTTATCGGGGTGTTTCCGACATACTGGGCTCGGCGCTCCCCAGGGAAGAAACTCAGCAGCAGCCAGACCCCCAACAGGTGGGAGAAGAGCAGACGTAGTAGCATCCCCGTGCTGGCCGGTGGCGCGCTCCCAGCTCTACCCCGCTGCCTGGTCAGCTTAGCCAGAACCGCCTCTGGCCGTCAGTCCTCGCTTCCTCTTGCTCTGTTCGGCTCAGTCTCCTGAGTGTCTGGCAGCGCTGTGCTCCGTTAGTCTGTCTGTCTGTCTGGCTGGCTGACCACTTTCTCCAGCTACCTGTTCCGGAGCCTTCTCTCTGCTCCGGGCTGTCTTCTTCTACTTTTTATAGCCTGCCCACTCCTACTCAGTCTCAGAATCAACAGGTCTCTCTCCCTCCCCCTTTCTCCCTCCCCTTCCCTTCCCTCCCTTTCTACACCCTCCCCTTCCCCTCCTCCCTTTAGGGCCTATCGAGAGAGACAGAGACAGAGACAGAGACAGAGACAGACAGGAAGACAGAGAGACAGAGAGACAGACAGAGTCAGAGAGGGTTTAGAAACAGAAGAGAACTTCAAGCTATCTAGCCTATCCATCTTGTTTTGACCGAGGGGGAAAAGGGGCCCGTCCTGGGACTCTAGAATCAGTGTTCTTCCCCTGCACCAAGATGACTTGGGTGTCTATTGCTCTCCTCTTGCCAAGACGTTTGGTTTGGGAGGCTCAGAGACCCTTCTTTTGAAGAAGGTTGGGAGGGAGTGGGGCGAAGATGGTCACTTTAATGAAGTCTAGTATTTAATACGGGACAATGCTTGCTTCTTCATATTTTCCTCTTCTTTTTTTGGGAAGGGGGCGTCAGACCTGTGATTTCTTTAGCATAAGGAACTTCCGGTGTGGATGCTTATTCCACCAGTGCAGATCGGCCACTTAGCCAGCAGCTCACCACCTTGGAAAAGCTGCCTGGGTTTCTTCATCTTGTCGCCTGCTTGATGTGGCCCGTTTTCGGTGCGCACTGGGGGGTGGGGGTGGGGGGGTGGGTTGCATTTTTGTGGAACCGTGGTTGCTATGCCTAACATTTCTGACTTGTCAGGAGGTCCGGGACCCCTAGGGAGCACAGGGAAGGGAGTACATCCTAGAGTCGCAGGCAGAAGAGCATTGAAGAGTGTCTGTCCTTTTGGAATATCTTCCTTCTGGAAAAGATTCCTTGTGCCCTGATCTTTAGTTACGATTCTGTCTGTCGGAGAGTCTGTCTGTCTGTACCTCGCACATATTGTCCCCAAAGTCTTAGTGCAGCTTTATGTGTTTATATTTAGACGTGTATAATATATATGTGTGTGTAGGATATAAACTACGTATGTAGTATGTGCTAGATGTGTTCTTATGTACATTTAGTGTGCAGATGTGTGTCTATCAGCATGTGTGTATATACAGCATGTACTGTAGTGTATGTGTATGTAGATGCAGTATATGGCATATATCTACCTCTTTAATATATACGTGTCTATGTATGGACGAGGAACAGCCGGATGTAGTGAATTCGGAACTCCAGGCGGGAAGGATGTAGGCTGAAGGAGCCCCCTGTCAGTGTGCCTCAGAGCAGTGCTCTGAGCAACTCTCTGAGATTATAAATACAGAGCTCGTGTGAGTTACACTGTAGAGAGACTGTGTTTTGTGTCTCTGTGGATCCAACCAAAAGCCCTAAATCTGGAATACATTCATTTTTATTTAAATTTATATACAAGTTCTCAGAAGGTCGGATCCAATATTTTCATAAAATAAATCCTCCTCCTGAAATAGATTTCTTCATGAGCTTAAATGAACCTGCCTCACCTTTAAAGCCCCTCCCACGGAGAGCCTCCCAGGGAGCCAAATGGTTTTTTATTGTTAGAACTCTTACTCTAGCATTTTCTCAGATGCCTGAGGTGGCAAATACCCTTAATTCCCAGTCGAAGGACAGGGATTTGATTCTCAGCTCTACTGTGTACTTGTGTGTGTGTGTGCTCTTGGGAAAGTCATTTCTCCTTGATGATCCATAGATGAAGACATCTCTAAAACAAAGGATCAAACAAGATGGTTTCTTAGGTCCCTTTCACCTGGAAACTTTTAGCAACTGTTTATATGTAAATTAGCTGGGTTCCCCACAGCAGAAGAGATCCTGAGAAAATTAGGGTAGACCCAGTGCAAATATCAATAATATGGAAATAGGTCTTGATCAATGACACATGTAAAACCCAGTGGAAATGCCTGTTGGCTACAGGAGGGGGATAAGGGGAGGAGAGGGAAAGAACATGAATCATATAACCATGGAAAATTTTTCTTAATTAATCAATAAGAAAATAAAACTAATAAATAAATAAATAATTATCCACCACGACGACAACGACGACCGACGACGACAACAACAAAAGAAAATTAGGGTAGATCTGAAAGGGTGGGCAAATAAATATTGTGGTATGTATAAAACTTTGTCCCAGAGTACTGATGTTCTTGTGTTTCATTATTAACACCAATCCTTACCTTCCATCTTGGAATCAATAGTGTGTATTGGCTCCAAGGCAGAAGAGGAGAAAGGGCTAGGCAATGGGGGTTAAGTGACTTGACCAGAGTCACACAGCTAAGAAGTGTCTGAGGTCAGATTTGAACCCAGGACCTTCCATCTCTAGGCCTGGCCCTCAACCCACTGAGCCACCTAGCTGTCTCCAAGCATTCATTTTTACTTTTTTCCTAGGCATTCTCACACTGGCTTCAGGGAGTATTGGAGGGAGTGTTTTTAAAAGTCCTGAAGTTTAGAGAATATTGGTGGGGAGAGATAATTGCTTTTTCAAAACCTCTTTTTAAGAGTGTGCTTTGCTAGAAATATAGTAAATGGCTTCCCATTGATAGAGGATTCAAATATATTGATGCCTTTTTGTTATGTAACTGATGAAATTAATATTTTCTCTTCAACTTGAAGAAAATAACTGAAAGAATAAGTAAACTTAATATTGAGAAAGACACAGTATTTACATAAGAGTACTAAAGTGAATTAAACCCTCATTATTTTAAAATGGTTCTAAACATCCTGGGACTCCTCTGTATTTCACAAGAAGCACTTAAGATTAGTGTTAGTGACAACAGTCAAATCAGCTTCCCAGTTGCCTTCATGGTTGCTGCCTTCCATCTCTTGTTTTCCTAAGAGGACCAGTAACATCAAGGGCTAATGTCTTCATTTGCACAAGAACTAGATTTAAGGGAGGCAAGAGTTTCCCAAAGTCTGAGCTTCACTCTCTCTCCTCAAATCATTGAAGTTCAGTGGAAAGCAAAAAGTCAATACTGGGTGACAGCCCAGCATCTTCAATGTATAACCAAGTTCTAAGAACTCTTTCAGTTGTTTTCGTGGCCATTGGAGCAAATTGATGAAAAGAGAAATTAACAGTTTGGAAAAAGAGGCAAACCGTTTAATAACTAAATTGTCTGCTAAGAGATCTACTCTTTGAAGAACACGTCATTGTTCTAAAAGGTCCAACTCATTGTGACCCCATGGCATTGCACACCAGACCCTTCTTTATTCCACTACCTCCCCAAATCTGTCCAAGCTCATCTTCATTGTTTCCGTGACTGGACTCTATTTTTCCATCTCATCCTCTGCTTCCCCTTCTCCTTTTGCCTTCAATATTTCCCATCCACATCTTTTTCAACGAATTCTGTCTTCTCATTCAGCTTCAGTATTTGTTCTTCCAATGAAGAGTCTGAATTAATTTCTTTAAGTCTTGATTGATTTGCTCTCCTTGCTGTCCAAAGGACTTCCAAAAGTCTTCTCTAGCACCACACTTCAAGGGTTCAATACTACAGTTAACTCCTCTCTTGGCAGATGACTGTGATTGTCTCCACTAAAGGCTCTTTTGTCATCAGACATTTTTTGTCCTCTTTTGCCGCCAGAGGGTGCTCAGCCTACAACCACTTAGGGCAGTGAGCGCTACCACCCCCTGGTGGGTGCTGCAGCAATCTAGAGAGGTAGTGATGGCCACATTTTTTTTTAAACCCTTAACTTCTGTGTATTGGCTTCATAGGTGGAAGAGTGGTAAGGGTGGGCAATGGAGGTCAAGTGACTTGCCCAGGGTCACACAGCTGGGAAGTGTCTGAGGCCAGCTTTGAACCTAAGACCTCCGTTCAAGAGGCCTGACTCTCAATCCACTGAGCTACCCAGTTGCCCCCCACACTTTTTTTGTATTACATTCTATTCTGAGTTCAATAAAAAGTTTCATAATTTCCAGGGAACACTAGGAAATATTTTTTTCTGGAAAGGGGGCAGTAGGCCAAAAAAGTTTGGGAACCACTGATTTAGACTATTCTCCTACATGCCTTGAGGCAAGATTTCAAGAAGAGATACCAAGTGGTTCAAATCCAAACTAGCCTCTTAGCTCTTGCTCTGGCCCCTTTTTCTATTCCAGAATCTCAAGTCCTGTGCAAGCTAGTCTCCAACAGCTATTGGAGTCTCTGCTGCCCTGTTTTAAGTCATGAAAGTCCCACACTCATGGAATCAAACATGCAGCAGCTATAGCAATAAGTCCAGATCCAGGAGAGCCACTGATTGCTTCATTTCTCCCCACTTGCAAGCAGAAATCTCAAAAGTAATGGGAGGAAGAAGACCCTAGTCCTGTAAGTCAATGTACATGCTTGCAGACTGTTCTATCTGGGAGTTTACTGTTGAGAGCTCCCTTCCCTTCTCATGATCCTCACTGGGGGGGGGGGGGTGTCTAAACTGTCCCTCAGGAACTGCTATCACCTTTGGCCTAGAGGTAAATAAAATTTAAAGTCAAGATAGCATGGCATGGGTACAGGTTGTTTTTTTTTTAACTCTTACCTTTGAACTTAGAATTGATACAAATATTGGTCCCAAGGCAGAAGAGCAGCAAAGGCTAGGCAATTGGGGTTAAGTGACTTGCCCAGGGTCATGCAGGTAGGCTGTATCTGACACCAAATTTGAAGCCAAGACTTCTTGTCTCTAGGCCTGGCTCTCTCTCCACTGAGCCCTGGGCACTTAATCCTGAGAGCCAGAAATCTTTTTACACTTTTACCTTTTAATTGAGAGAGCCATTTTTTCTTGTTGCTCAACCTAAGGAAAGATTATACATGAAGTAAATATTCCTTGTCATATCAGAATGGCGTTTCAAAATTCAATCATAAGTCAAAAGGAACCAATACTTCTACACATTAATGCAGGGGTTGGTAACGTATGGCTCTTTCTGCAGGAGCCATAAAGTCCATTTTTTTTCAGGCACTGTTATAGGAGCGCACTGTGAGCACTGTACGGCTCTCACAAAATTACGTTTTAAAAAATGTGGCATTTATGGCTCTCACGGCCAAAAAGGTTGCCGACCCCTGCATTAATGTGTTTCATTCATTTGTCCATTCAACAATGTGTAAATGGTTATACTGTGTAAAGCACTGGCCCCAAGCAGAAATCATCTCTACCTTCAGGGAACTCCCGGTCTAGTAGATATATATTCAGATAACTGAAGAATAATTACTATTACATATAAAATAATACATACAAAAATACATATAAAATAATACAAACAATAATTACTATTATATATAAATACTATTACATGAAAAGTGCATTGAAAATGCAATATGATAGGGGGAAGCTGGGTGGCTCAGTGGATTGAGAGCCAGGCCTAGAGATGGAAGGTTCCAGGTTCAAATCTGGTCTCAAATACTTGCCAGCTGTGTGACCCTGGGCAAGTCACTTAATCCCCATTGCCTAACCCTTACTGCTCTTCTGCCTTAGAACCAATACACAGTAAGGGTTTTAGAAGAAGAAAAAAAGCAATATGATACTAATGGGTGATTAAAAGCAACAATTAGAAGCAGCATAAAGAAATCTAGAAAAGATCTTGATGATATAATGCAAATAGGGTGGGGGTGGGGAGCAAATCCAGAAGAATAATGTACCTGCTAACTACAGACAAGGAATAAAAAGGAAAATGAACAGGGAACGATGAATAGATAAGAATCCTAGTGGAGATATAGAACATAATGACAATAATTCTTGGGCTATTTTACACATTGAAATTCATTAATTTAAAAGTAAATAATCACATTCTTCAGTATTAATTTTTTCTAAATCATTAAAAAACTGTACATATATTAGAGAGGCACAAAACAAAGTGCTACAAGGTGAAGGAGAAGGTCAGTTCTGCTTGGGACAAGAAGTTGAAGATCAAGGAAGTTTTCATGGAGGAGGCAATAATATTTGAAGGAGGCAATAATATTTGAATTGAACATGAAAGGAAAGTGAAAAGGTAGAGGTCTATTTTGACCAAAGATTCAAGGAAGCTTTTTAAAAACTCAATGATTTTCCTGTAATGGGGGCACAACTACCTTAAAGAGAAAAAGAAAGACTTTGGTGTCTTGTAAAATGTGTTTTTTACAAGAATACTGAAGTTTAATTTCATAGCACTTGTTTCTTTCCACCAAAGGCAAGAGAGGTAATAAACGTGACTGTCTTTTCTTTATCTTCTTCTGTTCTAGGAAACAATCATGTGGAAGAATTAAAATGGGTTCTTTGTGGTCTGTCCACTCAGTCTACCAAAAGGCAATGGAGGCTCAGTGGATGAGCCAACATTCCTTATCAAAAAAAGTTGTGTGTGTGTGTGTGTGTGTGTGTGTGGAAATTGAAATAACCAGCTTCACTGAAGTACGATGTGGTAAGCCTGTGGACTGTCTGTTCTACGATGCTTAATCAGAACAGTGCTAGCAGGCAAGGTTAATGATGTTCTTGACACACTCACTCTGCAAGGACATCAGCAGAAAGCTTAGGGTGGGATGCGTAATCAGAGATGATTTTTCCTTGCTAGGCAATAAGCTGAGTTTTCTGTGATGACGATGTCTGGTCATTTGGATTTGGGGTGGTTGTCATCTGTGTAACCACTGAGTGAGGCATCATGAGACCATGAAGGACTTAGAGAACAGCGTTTATCGAAAGCATTCCTTTGTGCTTTATGGATTCCTTACAAAGCTAAATTTTCCTTATAGAAAAATGGCACTAATTATTGACACACCAGTATCAATAGAACATGTTCAATCAAGGTGGTAAAGTGCAAGACTTTCCGTGATAGCATGGAGAACCTTGGGTTTGACAAAAGAATTCATTTTAATTAATTATGAATTGCTTACAATTCACAAGGCATTATGCTTTAAGGTTTGCAGAGGGCTCTATTATATATTGTCTCATTTATGGGTTGTTCAGAGATGCTCTGGTAATTGTTTTATGATCCCATGTATTATATTTTATGCATTTAAAATCATTATGCTTGGTGGGAGGAGGGTATTTGGGTGGCTCGGTGGATTGAGAGCCAGGCCTAGAGATGGGAGGTCCTGGGTTCAAATCTGGACTCAGACACTTCTTAGCCATGTGACCCTGGGCAAGTTACTTGGTCCCCATTTCCTAGCCCTTACAACTCTTCTGCCTTGGAACCAATACACAGTATTGACTCCAAGACGGAAGGTAAGAGTTTAAATTTTTTTTTTAATACAAAAAAAATCATTACTATATTCTAAAGAGTTCATAGGCTTTGTTGTCATTGCAATTGTTGTTCATTCACGTCCAAATATTTGTGATCCCATTTGGGGTTTTCTTGGCAACTATTTGATCCCAGGAAGCTGAGTCTTCCTGTCTCCAAGCCCAGTGCTCTGTCAATTGTACCACCTCACTGCCCAAGGCTTTATCAGACTGCCAGAGTTCCATGACTTAAAAATAAGGTTAATATTGTTCAGTGTACACTTTTTGCCAATGAAAATACATAAATTTAAAGAGGTTGAGGTTGACATTTTTCCTTTGCAGGAACTATATAATTTTTATTTTTGAAATTATAATATATACATATATGCATATGGATATTATGTATGTTAGATTTCCAGATGGGTTTTTAATGTAGAAAAATTTGGAAAAAAAAACAAAACAAAAAAAAGAAAAGAAAAATTTGGTTGTCATTACTTGAATCCATTTATCTTTTTATTTAAAAAAATTTTTTTTAGATGGATACCTTTTGTCTTATCAGTTCTAAAACAGAAGACAGACAAGGTTTAGACAATTGGGGTTAAGTGACTTGCCCAGAATCATACAGCTAGGAAATGTCTGAGGCTAATGAATCTATTTATCTTTGAAGAATATTCTTTTCAAAAGCAAATAAGGATTTCTTTTGGCACTGCAAATTTTTAGAAATCGGGAGACTTAGGGGCAGCTGAGTTGCTCAGTGGATTAAGAGCCCATCCTAGAGATGAGAGGTCCTAGATTCAAATCTGACCTCAG
>NW_025352217.1:0-2931 GCF_016433145.1 Gracilinanus agilis
CCCGTGTACTTCTTGCCCTTCTTTTCTTGCTCTGGAAGCCTCATCACTGCCCCCCTTCAGCCCCCCCCGGCTCTTGGCAGCGCCCGCCCAAGGCAGCACACGGTGTCCAAGCGGCTCCCAGACCAGAGTCCCTCACTCGGAAGCCTCCCTTCAACCCAGCTCCCAGGCCCTTTGGGGCCTTCATGGCTGGGGGCGGGCCCAGCAGGGACGCCTCCATCCTGGGCAGCCCCAGAGAAAGGATTCGGGTTTGCCCGGCAGCTGTGCGTGCCAGCCGAGATGATCCCGAGGGGCGCCTAGAGAGCACTTTCCACATTCAGGCGAGCAGCCTGGAGCGTCCTGGAAGGCTTTGGGGCCGGCCGGGGCCACGAGGGGTCTCGCGTCTGCTAGAGGCCACAGAGGCAGAGAGCCAGAGTTGGGGTCTGGCCTGGCCCAGCCCACGGAGCAGCTTTTCTCAAGAATCTCCCGGCTGGCAGCCTGTGGGGGTGGGGATGCGCGAAGAACTCTCACTGGGGGGACGGAGAGGACGAGGCAGGCAGACCTCAGCGTGGCCTGACCGGGTCTACCGAGGATCCACGCAGGAGGATCCACGCAGGTGAAAACAAGTCCGGAAGTGCAAGGAAGTCTGGGAGACGGAGCGGGAGTCCAACGGGGGATCCCTGGAGAAGGCCAGGCCTGAGCCGAGGCGGGACAGATCATGGGGAGCACGAGAGGTGCCGAGGGGCGATTGGAGACGAACGACGGGCCCTCCTAATGGCCGGCGGCGTTGGCTTCCTCCATCTGATGCCATTGGACACACACCGAGGGCCCCTCCGTCCTGGGCGTCGGGCCGAGTGCCAGGGGCCGAAGGAAGCAAAGCCCAAACGGCTCGCCATGATCTTTCCAGCCAGGCCTCGGCCAGACGCTCTTCTCGGGGAGGAGGACGGAGGAAGGCCCTGGAGCCGTGACTCCACGCTGTAGAGAACTCCCTGGTGAGGAGATCCTTCCACCAATTCGGGCCTTGGCGGTCTGGGGCGCACGGCCAGTGGGGGTCATCTTCCCGGCCCCTCCGTGCCCTGCCGACTCTCGTGCTGAAGGGACGTGCCATAGGAGGCGAGGCCGCCCCAGCTCAAGCCAGACCCACCTTGGTCCCTTGTTCGACTCACTGAGCAAGAGGCCCCGCAGGTGGCATCTGCCCACGCCTGAAGAAAGCACGTGGCCACCCGAGGGAGACGAAGCTGAGGGGACGAGGCTGGGCTCGTCTCGGAAATGGGGGGAGGGTTCTGCCCCCAAAGCATCGCCACGGAGGGAGCGTGTTGTTCACCCGTCCCGCGGGCGGCCAGCCAGTGCCCTCTGCAGGCCCCACCTCCCCTGGCACATCTTGGATCCAGCACAGCCCGCAGGCTCGTATTTGCTAATGGCCCGGATCTGGGGGCGACGGATGGCCGACGCGCAGGAGGCCAGAACTGCGATTCGCCGCGCGGGAAAGCTTCGCTAGACTTCAGAAACTGCAAATTAGTAGGAAGAAAGGGCGAGTTTTACCCTTGGAGCCCCCAAAGGGCACAGAAGATGGGGGAGAGCTCGGCGTGGGAGCACTTGGTCTGGAAAAGACGGGGGGGGGGGCGGCGGAGGAGAGAGTCCTCCCCTAAACCAACGCCGGGATGAGGGAGCCGAGAAGCTAAAATACGGGGGACGGGACGGCAAGAGAGGACATCCTAAGGGCCTTCGGATATCTGAAGGACTGGCAGGAGGAAGGCTCGGCCCCGTCCCGCGTGGCCCCGTCCCGCGTGGCCCCTGAAAGCAGAGGCAGGTTTCAGCTGGATGCTGCCCCGGCAGTGAAGCTGTCCCCCCACGCCTCCCTCCCCTCGCCCTCGGTGGACGTCTTCTGGCTGAGGCTAGATCAGCCCCCGGAGGCTCTGCTGGAAGGTGGCGTTTCCTCATGTGGAGTTCGACTAGCCGGCCTCTGCCTCCACGGCCCCCCCCAACCCCCAGGGGCCCCTGGGCTCTCTCGGGCTGTGTCAGGGGGCATTTCCTGTGGGGCTCCAGGCTTCGTCGGGGGCTAGAGAGAGGCCGTGTGTTTGCCATCCACGGGCCGGCACAGCCAAGCTCAGAAGCTCATCGCTCCGGACCCTGAAATCCCTCTAAGTTCCAGGCCCAGAACCTCTTCCAAGCACCGTGTGCCGGGGCTCGGGGGGCTGCAGTCTGCACCAGTGCAGGGCCCGACGCCGGGAGAGGGGGGGCTCCTTGTCCGTTGGCCGCCTCCGCCTCCCAGGAGGCCGGAGCCCCGGAGATCAGCACGTCGGCTCCCACGGCCCCGGCCCCGGCCCCGGGATAAGCCCGACGTCTGCCGCGGGAGTGGAGGAAGACGGACTCCAGAGACAAGCTGGGACGAAGAAAGGGCCGGAGAGCTGCTCGCCTGAGAAAGACCCAGAAACCCCAGTGAGGGCGCAGCCTCCCCCGGCTCCAGCCCTGGAGGATTGTCCTCGGCTCTGGGCCCTCGGTGCTGCCAGGGCCCCGCGAACCTTGGAGAGCGTCCAGCCGGGCCGGGGCCTGCGTCCACTGTCCATAGAGAAGCCAGGGCAGAGGCAGGAGAGGGAAGACCTAAGGGTTGTGCTCGTGAGTGCTGGCCAGCCGGCCGGGGATCCCCTGGAGGACGCGCCTCAAAGGCCAGCATCGGGGGCCGGCCTGGATGGCCCTCCCTGAAGGCCAGGAGGAAGGCCGTGACTTGCAGGAAATGCCGTGTGCGTGGGAGTGAGCGTGGCCCAAGCGGGGGAGAGCCAGCCCCAAAGGGGAGAAGTCGCCCAGAGGCTCAAAGGAAGGAAGTCCGTGAGGGCAGAGCCCAGCGAGCCTGCGGGGGAGGGGGGCGTCCCCCAAAGGGGCTCTCGTCTTGGTCCCAGCTCGGAGCCGCTTGGGCTCTCTTTCACCTAATGCATTGTCGGCAGCTGGCCCGGGGCT
>NW_025352218.1:0-6359 GCF_016433145.1 Gracilinanus agilis
ATGTGCCAGGTATCGTGCTAAGCAATGAGAGGAAAAAAGAAAGGCAAAAGACAGTCCCTGCCCTCAAGGAACTCACCACCTAATGGCAGAAATGGCACACAAACAATGATGGACATACAAGACAAAGTGTATAATATAAACTGAAAAAAATCAACCAAGGGGCTCTGATTTTGGAGGAATGAGAAAAGCTTCTTGCAGAAAAGGGGACAACTAAGCCAGGGAAGTGAGGAGAGAGAATGTTCTAAGTATGAGGAACTGCCAGTGAAAATGTCCAAAGAACAGGCCTGGAGTTAGGAGGTCCTGGTTCAAATTTGCCCTCTGACACTTCCTGCGTGATCCTGGGCTACTCATTGCCTGGACTATTCATTAACACTCACTGCCTAGCCTTTACCATTCTTCTGACTTGGAACCAATACATAGTACTGATTCTAAGATGGAAGGTAAGGATTTTTCTTAATTAAAAAAAAAAAAAGTACAAATCTAATTCTGGTTGAGTTCAGCTCTAATTCAACTCGACTTTGCACTATTATGTACAGAATCTTCCACTAAAGTCCTACTCCTGAGCCTGGTCACAACATTAGGAAAGACATCAAGTTCTCAAGTTTTGGCAGTTTCCACCAAGGCAGAAAGGCCTTGGGACAGATCGTACACCATCAGAACATTAGTCTTGCTAAGTTCAAAAAGTCTCACAATCACGTTGGCCATAAGTGATGATCTTTTTTCGCCAGAGACTCTCAACTTTCCTAAGTTGAAAAGGAATCACAGCCTATGTCAGAGCAGGGAATTTATACCTCAAATGCATCCAAGGACCATAACGTACAGGACAAGGTATTGTGATAGATAGCAGAACAGACATTTTGCTGCTTCAGTGGATTCATGAATCCATTGGTGTGCGTGCTCCTTCCAATGAAACAGACAGAAACCCATCAGTGCCATCTCATTCCCTGTCCCCTCTGTCCATTAATTCCCATTAATCCTTCATGGCAGTCTATCTAGTATACTAGGTCTTACTCTAGACTTTCAGACCTTTACATAGATAACTCAGTGTATAGAGAACTGAGTCTAGAGTCAGAAAGACTTGAGTTCAAATATGGTCTCAAGGAGCAGGTAGGTAGCTCAGTGGATAGAAAGCCTAGAGACAGAAAATCCTGGGTTCAAATCTGACTTCATTCCCTAGATATTTCCTAGCTGTGGGACCCTGGGCAAGTCACTTAACCCTAATTACCTAGCCCATACAACCCTTCTGCCTTGGAACCAATATTTGGTATCAGTTCTAAGACAGATGGTAAGACTTAAAAAAAAAAATCTCAGACACTTAACTTATTATGTGACTGGGCAAGTCACTTCATTCTGTTGGCCTCAGTTTCCTCATCTGTAAAATGAGCTGCAAAAGGAAATGGCCAACCACTCCAGTATCTTTCCTTAGAAAACTCCAAATAGAATTATGAAGATTCAGACACAATTGAACAATAACAGGCCCCTAAAGACCCTGGCACGATTACCTGACCTATTAATGTAACCTAAAGAAATTTGAATAGTGGCATCTACTCTGCAGCTAACTTGAATTTAATGCTATATTTATCTCTTAATTAGAGAGGGAGATCCTGCAGGGCAGGAATTTTCTTGCTTTTTTTTTTATTATATCTTCAGTGTTTAGCACATCGCTTGGCACATAGTGGGCACTTGGCAAATGCTTTTTTTTCATTCATCATTCATTCATTCATTCATTCAAAAACAATGTACAACCATATCAACTTACTTCAGGTCCCAGGATAACCATGTAAACATTGGGTTCTTCTTGGTGCCATTCTTTAAAGGAAAAAAAAAAAAACTTTTTAAAAACAGTTCTCCATCATACTTAATTGTGCATATGTTAACAATTTAGTTGGAAAGGAAAAGATCATAGTTTTATGCATAATATCCTCTCTTTATTGACAATATTCTTCAATTAAAATTCCAGATGTGAACAATTGTTGCATATCTGCATTTTTGCATCTCCTGTGAGAAGAGGAGGTATTATTTCTAATTGATTCTTTTAGAAGTCCTTAATGTTTTAAATGAAATAATTTGCAACCACTTATTATTTCTATAATTATTAAAGCTGCAGATTAATAAGGAAGCTAAACATAATGCTGTATGTTAGCAGCTCAATTTAGATCTCAAGAGATATTAATTAGTTTTGTCTCAGAGTATCCTTGTGTTGTTTTTTTTTTAAATTTTTCTTTTATCTGTTTTGTCAGTAACCCTTTAAATGAAAGCATTGCTGTCCTTCATAAGTGAGCAAATACTACAGATTTTGAAATTCACAGGATTAAAGGGTGGGGGGGTGCAATTTGTCTCACAGAACCTGAAACTATAAATTGAAGAGATTTTCAGGTAACATTATACCATATATTCAATGAGAGAATGTTAGATTGCAGCTAATTTCTACAAGGGTCTGTCAATATTCAAAAGAATGTGGTTAAGCTCATTTCTGAGAGATATCGAGAATTTCCTACGTGGGGGATTCTCAGCACCTGGAAAAGGATCAAGGGGGAGACCCAAAATAGGTCACAGTGAGGAAAGAAACGCAAGGCTCTCCTATCATACAGAACACCACTAGTCCTACAAAATATCACCAATCCTCAGGAATGACTGCCTTCTCTAGTTTTCCTCAGCATTCCATATCCTTCTATAGTCAATTTTATTATGTGGGGACATAGGTCTAATTTTATGTTGACCAAATCGATCGATGGGAAAATTAGCATCATGATTAATTTTTTCTTACTTCTACATCCCTAAACATACTGATTCTGGAAGGTGAAGGAGGTCTTCTTTATACTTATTCATTTGATAGCCCCGACATCATTAAACATTTAATACCCAGCAGACTTTAATTATAGAGAAGTCCTTCAGACTCAAAGATTCAAGATTCAGGTACACTAGTCTCGACTGGAAGGTGAGAGTCAATCTTTACCTCAATCCTCTTTTTCTAGAACCCAGACCGTGTTTACTCCCTCAGGCCACTCACCAGGATGGTAGGGTCTAACCAACATGGGCATCTTGCCATCTGCCCTGCCTCCACACTAACCTTCCAGTTTTCCTCCCCTACTATTTCCCATTGCTCTGGTAATAATTAATATCACAATTGCTACTGGAAAGGGGGTTCCATTTACAATCCTTGTGATTAACTAAACTGAAGCTCTCTTGCTTTCTGACCATCACCTGGTGGGATTGTTGTTGGGTTATAGCTACCTAATAGAATGCCAATTTCTCAAGGACAGAGGCTCCTCATTTTTTATTTTGTATCCCTCACACTTGGCACATATTTTAAGATCATTAAACTACATAGTTCATGAAAGATTATTGTCAATATCAAATATCTGTAAGCCAAAGCATTTTTGTTCATATGGAAAAATACCTTTGTTATCTGTTGATTTTACTAGATACTTGGTGAATTATGGGTTGGTTACTTGATTTTGATTTTGGATATTTACTATGTACTCTTGACAAAGCTCCAACTCTGCCTTCGGTTTTGTTGCCCAGTGGTTTGTTCTTGCTTGCTAAAGATGACCCAAGGCATAGACCCAATGCACATTTTCTGGTTAAATGATCATCAATAATTAAAGACAAATTAACCCCTAATTGAGGCAATATCTCTGACATAATTATAAGAACTGAAAGATCTTGAAAATAAGGAGAGGAGTGAAGAGAAAGTGGGCACTGAGGAAAGTGTTAAACCCACTATAAGCAATAGGTCAGAATCAAATACTAGAGGATTTGTCTGGCCAAAAAGAATCTCTAGAACTTTATCCCTACTTCCATCCAAAATGAAGGGGGTGAGGGCTGGTAGATGGCTCAGTGGACTGAGATTCAGGCCTATAAATGGGAGGTCCTGGGTTCAAATCTGACCTCAGACACTTCCTAACTCTGTGGCCCTGGGCGAGTCACTTAACCTCCATTGCCTAGGCCTTCTCACTCCTCTGCCTTAGAACCAATACACAATATTGATTCTAAGATGGAAGGTAAGGGTTAAAAAAAATGAACGGGGAGACAGTTATACTTTGAAACACAAAAATAGTTGCTTTATAAATCTTCTGCAATATACACATAACCCCCAATTTTACTGCAGAAACTAGTAATTTTAATTATTCCTTTAAAACATAATAACTACAGGAAATTTAGTTGAGAGAATTATTCATATTCTTGTCATTCAATAATGAATATTTTAAGATCATTAAACTACATAGTTCATGAAAGATTATTGTCAATTTCAAATATTTTTAAGTCAAGACATTTTTGGTCATATGTAAAAATATCTTTGTTATTTGTTTATTGATTTCACTATTTTTTCCTATCTGAAATTCATAGAAAACTTAATCTGAAACACTCTAATGAGTTGCCCTGGTCTTCAAACATTCCTTCTGGCCCATGGTATACTCGTTTTCATTATTTTAGGGAAAATTCAGTTCTTGGACATGCAAAAGAATTAAACAAACTCCCTTCCCCCATCTCTGGCTGGTACATACCCCATGGAGTGCTGCTCCTGTGCCAAGGTCACTTCTGGCACCCCCCATAAAGGGTATAATCTGTGCCAAGTTCATTCTGTGAAAATATATTCAACTCTAAAGGACTTGGTCCTTAGGTCAAGGTTTTATCATAAAGGACTGACCAATGAACTAAAAGGGGAATCATTAGGAAAAGTGTCACCACAAAAAGTCAAGTCCTTCTAAGCAGATCATGTTTCTCCAGGAAAAACTAGGGCACTCGGTACTCCATGGAGCATGCTTTAACCAAAGCAGACCACAGGACCCAGCTGTTTACCACCTTTATAGACAAGAGAGAATGCATTACCCAGAGTGTAAGAAGTAGGCAACATATTGCAAATACCAAGACGTTTACCCAATCAGCCTTCTATAAACAAAAGAATGGAAGGAAGGCCCCTGTAAGAAACCTACCTGAAAAGACATCCACCAAATAAAGAGGGTCTTTGACTCGTCTAAGTCCACATATCAAAATAAATATGTGCAAATTATCTGCATTTTGGTTGATCTCTGAAACAAAATATTTGGGACATTTTTATCACAGTGAAAAGAGAGCAACTTTTCTCCCTGTAAAATACTTTTACAACCAAAGCTTAAATGCAAAAAGTGACGGGTGGTGGGGAGTTTTCATAGTTTTAGGTCTTTCATTTCTAGGTCAGATTTTCCTGGACTCTATCTCTCTGTCCCAGGTATGGTATACAGATTGGTTCCCTCCATGGTGGAGAAGAGAAGTTCAGGGACAGAAGGAAGAGGAAGGGTGGAAACCTGACCCTGATGAATTCTATTTTTAATGAATTTTTATTTACAATTTTTACTTTTGTATCATCCAAATTTTCTCCATATGCCATCCCACTTATCTCTTCCAGGACCCTATCATTTCTTTTTTTCTTCTTTTCAATAACTTTCGCCTTCTATCTTGGAATTGATATGAACTATTAGTTCCAAGGTAAAAGAAGCAGTAAGGGCTAGGTAACTGAGTTCAAATGATTTACCCAGGACCATACAGCTAGGAAGTGTCTGAGTTCAAATTTGAATTCAAGACCTCATCTCTGAGTCTGGCTCTCTATCCACTAAGCCACCTAGCTGCCCTGTCCTATAATTTCTTAGACATTCTGAACATTTCTTTAATTTGTCCTGCTTAGATAGATTTTATTTGTAAAAACCAGGATGAATGACAGGACAATTGTATATCCCATCCTGAATCCTTACGCAGTCTCCAGTTAATGAACAAGATATGAGGGATGTGCTTTGAGTTAACTTATAAGTCAATTATTTGGAAATTCAAATGCACTTTCACAAGGGATAAAGACTGTGCCTATGAGTTCTTTGATAGAGGGAATTCTCCAGGTGAGGAAACCCCATTACCAATGCAGATCTGTACCATCTCACTGCAGAGAAATGTGTTGTTACACTAAAAGATTAAGTGACTTACCCAGGGTCACAGAGCTAGTATGGAGCAGAAGGGTGACTTGAACTGGCCCAAGTTTCCTTGATTTCAGCACCAGCTCTTTTTCCACTATACCATGTTGGCAATTTCTATAAAGCAATGTTGAAAAATAATGGCCAGGGGGAAGTAAGTAGTACAGTGGATAGAGCACCGGGTCTAAAATTAGGAAGTCCTGGATTCAAATCTTTCTCTAGACACTTCCTAGCCATTTGACCCTGGGAAACTCACCTAACCCCATTTGCCTAGTCCTTGCCTGTTTTAAGAGTTGTTACCAAGAGAGAAAGTTGAGGTTAAGAAAGAAAGAAAAAGGAAGGAAGGAAGGAAGGAAGGAAGGAAGGAAGGAAGGAAGGAAGGAAGGAAGGAAGGAAGGAAGGAAGGAAGAAAGAAAG
>NW_025352219.1:0-5561 GCF_016433145.1 Gracilinanus agilis
ATATACTTTTGCAGCAGAAAGTCACTTGGTATTGCTTAAAGAACCACACAGCTTCAAAAATCAACAGTCTCCTCCTGTTCCAATTCTAAGCCCAATTTATTGTTTTTCTATTATGCTTGTTTAAGATGCTAAAGTTACCCAAATTACAGAAAGCCAAAATTGAGCAATTTGCATTTTTCACTCACTTTGTTTTTCAGATGTGGATGATCATGACAATCTTGTTTGAATGTTATGGAGCTCAGCAGGCTCTGTATAGTTTTGGGATTCAGTGCAATCAGCAGAATGTCATTCATGAACAGATATATTCTGAAGATTTTTACCATCTGTGGGGAATCCCTCTTTTATTGGTCTCTGTAAGGGCACCATCTCACCCTAAGAAGGACCTTTAAGTATCATTTTATGTTCCACTCATTGTTGCTACTCATCAGATTGTTGAACAACTATCTTTATAATTAAAAGTATAATAGACTCTTGTATGCCTTTAATATTTGTGTAGTAAGTTTGCAAAATATTTTATATGTTATCTTGGTTGATCCTCACAAAAACCCTGAGAAGAAGGTGATATTTTTATCCCTACTTTACAGTTAAAGAAAGGAAGGCAGACAGAGGTTAAATAACTTGCCCAAGGTCACAGAGCTAGTGTGTAAGGCAGAATTTAACCTCAGGACTTCCTGAATCCAAGTCCAACTCTTGCCTCACTGCCTCTAGATAAAGACTATAGTATAGAGGAAGATAACTTTCTATTCTCTTTATAATTTCCTGTCTTGCCATTTGACTTGGATGACTCTAGAAGAGAGATCGAGGCTGATAGCTATGCAACAATGCCTCACTTAAATCCAATCCATGGGTAAGTCAAAAACCACCCTGTGATGTCATTAATCTTCAAAAAGGAAGGACAGGGCACAACTAGGTGGCTCTGCGGACTGAGAACCAGGCTTAGAGATGGGAGGTCCTTGGTTCAAATATCTCCTCAGACACCTCTTAGCTGTGTGACCTCCTAGGTAAGTTACTTAACCCCCATTACTCCTTTTATTTAAATGATCTTTTTTTATTTTTCTCATTTCTTGTACTTATACATATTATGATGATGGGATTAATCCTACTCTACCTATTTTTAGATTTAATCACCAAAAGTGTAAACAACACCACTTAATCTTCAAGTGAGAGAGGTCTGTGACCCATGTGTGCAAGAGTGGGTGACAGATCAGAATTGACTGACTGACCCCTTGGCAGTCCTAAGCAAAGCCTTTATTGTGATTGGTACATGTAAAGTAGAGGGGAAGGCAAAGGAAGTGATGCAAAAGAAGTGCTTTTAAAAGGGAATGTCTCTTCTTTCTTCTCTTTGGCCTTGAACTGGACCTGGAGGAGAGCTGGCTGAGGACTTTGGACAGCTTTATATTTCTCCTTAGAACTACATGTGGGTGAGTGAAAAAAGGCTGACTCCCTTAGCTTCCCTGGAGGTACTAGCCTCCAGAGGGACTTTTGATTGGGAGGAGCCCTTGTGACTAAAAACCTTGTAAAATGACTTTTAGGCTCTCTGGCTGGGGCCTCTGGAGCACTGCTGGAGTAAAGCCAAGGCTTGAACACATAATTTAGTTAGTTAAGCTAGATCTCTTATTCTGCCCTCTTCTCATTTTTCTACTTTCACTCTGTCCTAGATTTTATAAATAAATTGCTAAAAAATCATTTAGGAATTAAATCAATTTCTTGGTGACCACCCCTTTAAATATTTAGTCCAACAAATCATAATAATTTCCCGCTTTACAATATAATCAATATTAATTTTTTTTAATTCTACAGTAATTTAAGTTTAAAAATATATATTTGCTACAATATTAATGCATACCCAAAAGCTTTAGACTATGGAAACCTGCCATTTATTGATAAATGTTATGGGACTGTGATTAATGATTGTGTCTGATTTTCAGGAGAAGGGAACAAAAGAGCCACTATACAATGCAAAGAAGCACAAGGTCAAAAAGGACCAAACCAATCCAGGTAGGATTGTTGAACTTCTTCACCAATATGAAAGGATTTGAACCTAGTGTGAAATTCGAGATTGTGGCACTAGACATGTTAAGATGCAAGACTTCTTGTACTACACTTCTTGTGAAGTACTCTCAGTCAAGTACTGAAGTTTGGCTATCATCCTGACTCCCCCTATCCCTGAGTGTGAAAGTAAAATCAGATCAGGGAATGACACTTCCCTTTCACACAAAAATGTAGTCCTTTCTTCTCACTTAGAGTACAGCAACTTCCTGTAGTCTTTCTTGGCTGCCAATGGTGTAAGGGGTAAAAGGGGATTTTGATTAGGTGGATATTAAAAGTTTTGGTCACCAGGGAATTGAAGAATTATCAATCCCCAATTAAAGAATAACCTGAAGTCAAAATGAACTTTATGGAAGTTTATTTATGAATGAGGAGAGGAAGAGAAAATCAGAAAATCAGAAAGAGTATGAGATAGGATAAGTAACATAACACACTAGGTAATTTGTTCCGGACTCCTAGATGAACCCTGGCAGATCTAATTAGTCCTCAGTTGAGCAAGGCCCAGCCTTGAGCCTAAGACCTGAAAGCCTGAGGGCTGAAGGGCCCAAGGGCCAGAGAGCCTAAGGGACCCGGAGGTGAAAGAAGCAAAGGCTTCAGTCACAGAGTCTCTTTTGAAAGGGAAGTTCTTTAAGAGAAGTTCAGGAAGATTTAGTCTTTACACTCACGTGAAATTCCAAAGGAAAGATTTAAGAACAGTCTCACCAAAGTCTTAGGGTTCTAGGTCGAGCATTCCTCCAAGTCCAAGTCACAAACAAGAAGAGTCCTTCAGGTCCAAGACACGAGCCAAGAAGAGATGAGCTGAACTCACTGAACTCTCTTTTAAAAGGGCAACTTCACTTAACTCACAAATTGGGAGGTTTATGATCCACATGAACTAGATTGAGTGACAAACCAGAATTTGGTGATTAGATTTGAGAATGGGCAAGGTAGATTTAATCTCATTATCACAATGGGTAAGTGCAATATTATTGCATTTTGTCCTACAGAATTTGTGGGACAGAAATTACTTTAATTGGACTCTAACACAAGGGCCTATTATGAATTTCTTCTTGTTAACTCAGAAATTTTTATATAGATAGATTTTTGATATTTTGATTCTGATTTGGAATTTTTTCTTTCTCCCAATTTTTTCTTCTTATGTTTTTTTTGTTTTCTTTTGATAATTGACTCAAACACCTCATAACTCAACCATATATCCTGATCTGATCTGGGTATTGGTCAACATCCTCTTCAGAGGGGCTTGTATTTTCATAAAAATCCAAGATTTAAAATTTTGTTCAAGAAAAAATTTCAGGAAAAGAAACTTGCTAGTGCCTTAAATCCAGAGAATTAACTGTTTGAAGAAAGATGCCTGCAGAAACCTACACTGTGTTAAGAAGATTCAGAATGAACTTTGGGTTACAATTGATTGAACTAAAGGGAGTTGAACATTTATTTGGAATATAAACTTTTATGCCAAAAGGGACTGCCCCCTGTAATGCAAAGATGCAATAAAGGCTTTTGCCCTTGTAAAAGTTAACTGAAAACTTCTGGCAGTTAAACCTTAGAATCCTGACAAACAGTCAGTTGGTTCCAGAGGCTTGAAGAGAGCAAAAGGACCAACTGGAGCTCTGCCTTTGACTTTCGGCTTTGCTTTTGGCCTGTGCCTTGTCTCTGGACAATTTGAACTTAGCTAATTTCTCTGGACCTCTCCATACTATTCCCCTGTTACCTTTCCTGTTTTCCTGTGGGCTCTGGGAGGAAGGGTGGTTTGGGGTTTTTATTGAAGAGACTTTGTGTGTTTAGTTTCCCCATAGGCAAGTAGGACATCCTTAAATCAAACTATCCCTTACTTTATTGATTTAGTATACTCTCTACTTTAAAGGCAGCCAAATCTTCCCTGGCTGAGACAGCAGGTTCTCTCTCAGTCTAACCCATTCCTGTGACCTTCCCCCATCTTGAGTTTCTCCCTTGTGGCTGTCAGAAACCCTAACCCCTCTCTCCTTCAGAACAACCCTGAATTTCAATAAATCCCCTTGTTACCTAATCAAACCCTCTGGTGAATCATTGTGTTGAAGAATTAGGCAAGGGTTGAAGGGGAAGGAATTATTCTCTTTATTTCCTGAGGGAACTGGAGGCATCCATCTTGGGAGGAAGTAGTTGCCCAACACTTCCTCCAGAATCCCTTCAGTTTCACTGACAGGGAGGAGCCTTGCAACTCCTCCTTTGAGGACTCGAGAAACTGACAAGAAAGCCCTCAAGGAAGATTTAAACCATTTATGTCTGGCCCTATTCCTTGTATCTGTAGAAGTACCTTTCCTGGCTGGAAGGGTATACCTATTTCCCCCAGTGTCCTCTGTCTCTAGTCTGAATGTCTAGTCTGTGTTAGCTGCCTCTCCTGAATACCTCAACTATACCCTTACCATCCAAATATTGCCTTGTTCATTCCTCCCTAAACTTAGCTTTCCCTTCATTCCTCCCCCTAATACCTTTCTCACCTTCTATCCCTTCCTTTTAACCTAAAGAGTTGAAGATCACCACACATTTCTTGATAACACTCCTAATTGGTTTTTTGTCAATGTGCCTAGCAAAACATTGGTTTTTATTTCTCTCTCTTCCATCTCCCTCTTATCTCTAACTATTGTAGTTTCCTCTTAGAAGGTGTAATTTTGTATGTATCTGTAGTTAGAAGACTTTTAGAGGTACAAAATGATTATGTTAAATGATCAATTAGGGAGACTAGTCTCCAAAATGATTATCAGAGGGGATCATGAAGATGGGATTAACTCTCACCTATTATTCTTTAGATTTTAGCCACTAGGAATTTATACACCCCACTTAATCCTTAAGTGGGGGAGGAAAGTCTATGACCCATGTGTGCTAGGGAGTGACAAATCAAAAACAATTGACTGCCCCCTGGGCAGTCCAAAGTGAAGTTAAAACTGCCACTGGTCCACATAAAAGTGGAAGGTAGACATAGGAAGATATATATATATATATATATATATATATATATATATCTTTTAAATATGATGGTAACTTCCTATGAGGGGGTTTGGTTTTTTCCCCTTTGAACTTGGTCTTGGAGGAGCTCGGGCTTGAGACCTCAGACTGCTTCCCTTTGGACTGCCACGTGGGTGAGTGAAAAGACTGACTCAGTTTCCTTTGCTTTTCTAGAGGTACTAGCCTCTTGGAGAGACCCCTTGTCTTGAAGGAGGACTCATGGCTAGATGTCTTGTTTACTTAACCTCTGTGCCCCTCCTTTGCTGGGGCCTCTGAAATCCTGCCTGGTTTAGACCAGGCCAGAGTAATTAGCTCGCTCTCTCTCTCATTTTCCTTGCTTTCACTCTTTCTATTTGTAAATAAACTACCATAAAAGTCATTCTGACTTGAATCTTTTATTTGGAATTAAGCACTTAATTCCTGGCGACCATTCTCTTAAGTATTTAGTCCAACCATAATTTTGCTCCTTACAGTCCTTCCTATTCTGCCTTGGAACCAATACACAGTGTTGATTCTAAGATGGAAGAGAA
>NW_025352220.1:0-4042 GCF_016433145.1 Gracilinanus agilis
AGGAAGGAAGGAAGGAAGGAAGAATAAGAAGGAAGGAAGGAAGAATAAGAAGAAAGAAAAGAAATTCCTGATTTTCCTTAATGGGCAATTGGAAGGCTTCTTAGTCTAATGATCTGAAGCAGTTAATTGGAAAGAAATAGTATTTTCATTGTAAAAGACTGCTTTTATTTATCACTAGGGAAAAATTTCCAAGGTAATATCATTTGATACTTTTTACAGACAGCATCCATAAAGTTATGGTCTTCCCATAGGGCAGTTTCATTAAACTTCATTTCTTTCAATGAAAGAACAATAGAGACAATGAGGAGTTCACATAAATCATTCTCCATCTAACAACAATAACAATCAATAAATATGAGGGTGACAATCATTTTCTCTTCTAAAGAAAGATACCAAGGTTGAGTAAGGGGGAAGGTAGGAGTGACTAAGTTAGATAAAATCAGAAGTTGATTTCAGACCAATTTTTGTGGTTGTCTAATATTTAGCCTTGGGAAATTCAGCACCTTCTGAAATTTCCCACTTTAGGTACAAAAACACCCCCAGTCAAAACATGGCATATCTTCTACAAATACCACAAAGCAACTTCAGGAACTTTATCATAGTCAGCATTTTCCAAACCAAGGATTCGTTGTTTCTATCCTTAGTGAAAAGATTTTCTAGTCCAGTGAGGATATTCCAAGATGAGAGCTGATGATTTTTATTTGTTTGTTTGTTTTCTTTTTAGAATACATTAATGGGAGCAGCTGGGTGGCTCAGTGGATTGAGAGCCAGGCCCAGAGATGGAAAATCCTGGGTTTGAATCTAGCCTCAGACGCTTCCTAGCTATATGACCCTGGGCAAGTCACTTAACTCCCATTGCCTAGACCTTACCACTCTTCTGCCTTGGAACCAATATATAGTATTAAAAAATAGAATACATTTTAGTTGAATGGCCAGTATGATGACTTGCTCAGAGAAATGGCACAAACACATCCTTCAAGGATACACAAAACCCCAAAAGGTAGTAAGGATGAAAGGTGAGAGATGAATAGCCAGAGTGAAATGCAAGTATCTTAGATAGCTAAAGGAATTAGAAGAAGCAAGGCCTCCAGTGCATTGGGCAGATCTTTCATGGGATAAAGGAAGAAGGGGAAAAAAAGAAGGAAGGATTTGTTAAGAGCCTACTATGTGCCAGAAACTGTGCTAAGCACATTATAAATGTTATCTCATTTGATCTTCAGAACAACATTAAAAGGTAGATATTCATTTTTTAATTTCCGATTTACACTTGAGGAAATTGAGACAAAACAGAAGTGTAGTGATTTTCCCAGTCACACAGCTATTAAGTGTTTGAGAGCAGATTTAAATCTAAATCTCCCTGACTCTAGGCTGGGCTCTACCCACCAAGCTACCCAGCTGTCAAGGGTTCAACATTGATAATTTTGCAAAGCAAAAGTAACCAAAATTATTGATGGAAAGCGGGAAAAGGGGACAGATGATGATAATGATGATAGCAACTTATATTTATATAGACTTTAAGTAAAGGGTTTTACTTATTTTAACTTATTTGTTTCTTAAAACAACCCTCTAAGTGCTTTTAGTGTCCTCTTTTTACAGATTAGGAAACTGAGACACTTAAAAGATAAACAACTTGTTCAGGGTAACACAACTGGGGAATGCCTGAGACAGAATTCAAACTCAGGTCTTGGGAGGCAGAGCCAAGAGAGGGCTTAGTAGCAGCGAAAGTTGGAATCACTCTGAGAATCTTCTCAAATCAAACTCAGGTCTTCCAAGTTCTGCACTAAGAAAGGAAAGGAGGGAGGGAGGAGAAGAAGGCACGGAGAGAAGACAGCTAGATTCTAGAAAGTCAATGACTCGGTGAAGGCCACTAACTAGCTAGGTAAGGAGCCCATCCTAGCCCCCAGATCGCCTGTATCTAAATACTGGGTTCTTTCCATAATATAATGCAGTTCCTTGCCAAATAGAACCACTTACGGAGAAGTTGTCAGAAATGACAAGCAGCTGTGAAAGACAGTTATAATGAGATATATTTGAGTTGAGATTCCAACCCTATGAAAGAAGTTTGTTATGGATGAAATAGGCAAAAGGATAAAAAATTAGAGTGGGCCATTTCACTTAGCTATCACATACCTCTGCTTCTGACATGCTCTTTAATACAAAACACCTGAGTTGGTAAACTACTTTTAGGAATATAAAATGTTACCTTTATTTGTAAAATGCTTTGTAAATGTTCAAACTTTACACAAAGGAAGAGTGATGCTGGGGGCAGCTGGGTAGCTCAGTGGATTGAGAGCCAGGCCTAGAGATGGGAGGTCCTAAGTTCAAATCTGGCCTTAGACACTTCCCAGCTGTGTGACCCTGGGCAAGTCACTTGACCCCCATTGCCTACCCTTACCACTCTTCTGCCTTGGAACCAATACACAGTATTGACTCCAAGATAGAAAGTAAGGGTTTTAAAAAAAAAGAGTGATAGTATTACCTAATGACACATGGACCTATAAAAAATTATTAGGGATAAAGTTCAACATTACAATTATTTAGAAAGGATTTTCCAATTGCTTTATCAGGTCTTGCCCTATAAAGGATGCACTTCAATGTATGTAGGAAAAGTTAGAATTATTGAATGAATTTCAAATTTCCAGATGTCCTGTCATTACTCTTTAAAGAAAAACAGATTTTAAAAACTTGTGAGTATCCACTTTTTCTTGAAAATTTTATGCAAAAACAAAATGGAAAAGAACTAGTAGAAATTTAAATCCTTTGAGGATTTAAAAAAATATATAATACCATTCTATGATTTTAGCCAACCACAGAGCTTTCTTTGAAGGAAGGTAACCTAATCATCACTAATGGACAACATATAAAACAAAGAAATTTCACTGCCTGCCTGGGAGCCCCAATAGTCAATACAAAAAGTCAACAATGAAAATGGTATTTTCTTCACTCTTCTATTGAGAGAGTATTGCCTCATCCTCCTATTAACCCAACACAATTTTACTTTTTAAAACACACCTAAGATTAATGTTCAATCAATCTCCCTTCAATTTTTTGGAGCCAGGTATGGGAATTTGAGAATCTTCTAATAGTTCCTTTGCCATGATTACATTTAATAAGAAAAAATATATGGATTTTTAAATATATGTAATTTTTTATAATGCTGCTTTGCCTGCTAAGAAACTCAGGTTATTATTCCAGAAGGTTGCTACTTTACATAGTGAACTATATATTTTATCTAAATTTACACTGTCAATTCTCCAAAGTAAAACAATCATATATATATATGGTCTGTTAGCATCAGAAAGTAAAAAGATTCCTTAAAACATTCTCCATAAAGACTAATACCACAATACTTTCAGGTTATTTAAGCATCTAGAATATGAGAAAGTTCAGTATCTGGTTAAAATAAAAACACTTAAAAGTTAAGAAAAAATGTGTCCAAATCAATTATTTCAAATTTCTAATAACTAGTTATTGCTAATTAAATTTCTCAGGTTTCATCTTCTGATACAAATAAAACAGAAAGTCCATCTATATATAAAAAGCAAAAGGATAACAACAATATAAACATAGTTAGTTGTACTGATATGACCTGGAAAGATATCTGAATAACAAAATTAACCTCTTAGTCCTTTTACTTAGTTACCTATAGCAATCAAGTCTAGAACTGGGAAACAGTAAATGATACCCTTTTTCCCACTCCAAGGTTGAAAGTGATCCCTCCTTTCTTTCCTCCAGTTTCGTATGGCAATTGCCTGCCTAGACTTAAGCCTTTGCACATCTCATTATCCTTTGAATCATAAATATTTGTGTATTATCTTTCTTTCTCTTAGACTGTAAATTCCTTGATAATATCACATCTGTCTTTGTATCCTTGGTATCCAAAACAGGTCCTTGAAATCAATTAATCAATAAGCATTTATTAAGGGTCTATTCTGTGCCAGGCACGGTTTTAAGTACTGGAACTACAAAGACGAAAGTAAAATTATATCTGCCCTTGAGGAGTTTAAGAGAGAGAGAGAGAGAGAGAGAGAGAGAGAGAGAG